>NW_025802491.1:0-1094 GCF_021613505.1 Equus quagga | reverse complement strand
GCAGGACCCACTTACTGGACATGCCAAAATCACATGCCGGCTGCGCCAGAGCACTTGCTGGACACTCTGGAATCACCTGCCAGGCATGCCGGAACCACCTCTCAGATGTGCCAGAAACACGTGCTGCAGTCCCTGGAAGCACCTGCCTAGCACGCTGGAACCACCTGCTCCACTACCAGGACCCACCTGACGGACACTCCAAAATCACCTGCCGGCTACACCAGAACCACTTGGCGGACACTCCGGAATCACCTGCCGGGCATGCCGGAACCACCTCTCAGACGTGCCAGAACCACGAGCTGGAGACGCTGGAAGCACCTGCCAGACAGGACTGAACCACCTTCCAGACGTGCATGAACCACCTGCCGAGATTGCCAGAACCACCTCATCGACTCACAGGACCCACCGGCCAGACACGCCAAAATCACATACCAGCTATGCCAGAACCACTTGCTGGACACTCCGGAATCACCTGCCGGGTATGCCAGAACCATCTCTCAAACATGCCAGAACCACGTGCCTGAGACGCCGGAAGCACCTGCCGAGCTCGGCCAAAACACATGCTCTACTCACCAGAACCACCTTACAGACACGGCAAAATCACCTGCCGGCTATGCCAGAACCACTTGGTGGACAATACGGAATCACCTGCCGGACATGCCAGAAGCACATCTCAGACGTGCCAGAAGCATGTGCCGGACACGCCGGAACCACCTCCCAGACAGACTGGAACCATCTGCCAGACACGCCTGAACCACGAGCCCAGCACGCCAGAACCACCTTCTCGACTGGCCAGAACCACCTACCGGACACACCACAATCACCTGCTGGCTACGCCAGAACCACTTGTCGGAATCTCCGGGATCACCTGGCGGACATCCCGGAACCACCTCTGAGACGTACCAGAACCACGTACCAGACACACTGGAACCACCTGCCGGACATGCCTGAACCACCTGCCTAGCACGCCGGAACACCTGCTTGAGTCGCAGGACCCGCTTACTGGGCACGCCAAAATCACATGCCGGCTGTGCCAGAACCACTTGTTGGACACTCTGGAATCACCTGAAGGGCATGCCAGAATCACCTCTCAG
>NW_025802490.1:0-1118 GCF_021613505.1 Equus quagga | reverse complement strand
CCCATACCTCTGTGGTCCACTGATATTTTTTAAAATTGCTAAGAACGGGGTAAGAATATTCTTTTCATAAATGGCTGCTGGGCAAGTGGATGGCCATATGTCCAAAAAGAGGTTTTATCCTTATATGAAATCACATACAATAATTTACCATAAAGGATGAAGACCTAAAACTTAGAGTAAACAATAACACAATCAGATAAAATATAGGAAAAAACTTAAGCACCTTGGGTTTGGCAAAGAACTATTAGATAAGAAGCCGAGAGCCAAAACAGGAAAAAATACGTTATTTGCACTTCATCCAATCAATCACTTTTGTGCTTCAAAGGACCCCATCGAGACAGTGAACACACCCTTTGGAACTCTTGTGCACTACTGCTGTGAATGAAAAATTATTTTGATGGTATGAATGCAACATGGCAATTCTTCTAAAAATTACAAACTGAGTTACTGCCTGAACTAGCACTGCCGCTTCTGGGAATGGCAGATTTGAAAGCAAGGACTTCAACAGATATACGTCCACTGCTGTTTATACTAGCATTTTACACATTTGCCACAAGGTGGAAGTAACCCAGGTGCCCTTCAACGGATGAATGGATCAAGAAAATCTGGCACATACTTACAATGGTGTATCATTCAGCTTGAAAAAGAAAGCCAGTTCTGACATGGGCTACAACTGAACTGCACTTAAAAATGGTTGAAAATGTAAATTGTATGGTATGCGTATGGTACCACAATCAAAAGCAGAAATTTTAAGGCAAGAGAGTGAAAACACAACCTATAGAATGGAAGAAAATTCTGCAAATCGTAATTCAGTTAAGGAACTTGTATCAAAAATACCTCAAGACCTCTTCAATCTTAATCAGAAAAAGTCAAAAAACTCTATTTAAATATGGTAAATGATCTGAATACACTGTTTTCCAAGGAAGACAGGGAAATGCTCAAGAACATATGTAAAGATGCTGGGCATCCGTAGTGAGGAAGGAAACGCAAATCAAAACCCCAGTGAGATACCACTTCACCCCCACTAGGATGGCTGGAATCAAGATGTGAGGTAAGAAGTGTTGTTGAGGATGTATTTAGAAATTTGAACTCCCACACGTGGGTGGTGAGAATGCAAA
>NW_025802489.1:0-8793 GCF_021613505.1 Equus quagga | reverse complement strand
CCCCCCCCTCCCCCCCCCCCCGCCCTCCCCCCCCCCCCTGGCCCCTCCCCCCCCCCCCTCCCTCCCCCCCCTCCCTCCCCCTGCACTCCCCTTCTCCTTCCCGTTTTTGCTTTCTCCAGCGCAGGCATTGCTGTCTGACTTACTCCATTATTTACTATTTAGCTTGCTGACCAGCTCTCTCTTCAACAGAGCAGAGCTCCCGCCCTGCCCGCCCCGCAGCGTGTAACGCTCACACCTGCCCGCCCTGGAGTAACAGGTTCCAGCGCTGTGCTTCCACGCCTCCTGCAGAGCGTCTCACACCCCAGACACACATCTGGAAGTGCCACCTCTTGACACCCTCTGCCACTGGCATCTGCAGAGTCACGTGCCCCACCCTGGCACAGTGCAGCCTCCGCCCTCAACCGCAGCAGATGCGGAAAGCCTCAGGCTGGTGGTGGCTCCCCACTCTGTCCAGCCCACATTCAACAACACCCTTCTGCCCTCTCCCACCTGCAGGACCCCCAACCCACCATCCACTGGCTCCCCTCTGGCCACCCTCCCAAACCATGGGGTCCCCCTGAGGACAAGGAGGTCACAGCTGTTTGTGGCCCCAGGCAGTGGGGGTGGAGCTCATCCATATATCTGCCCAGTGAGCTGGGCCTCCCCCCTCCCCCCAGCAGGTGGGGTCAGGACAGGGCTGACCTTGGGGGTAGGTTGGGAGTTAGCCAGGAAGGTGAAGCAGGAAGAACACCCCTGGGGGAGGGAACAGAGAGTGCTAAGGCCACAGGATGTGGGGCAGATCCCACAGGAGTTCGGGCTTGAAGGCACCGGGGATCCACAGGTGGCTTCTGCCTGGAGAGAGCAGCCCTTGGGGTTGAAGAGGAGAGACCAGAGTCTGGGAGAAGCTGGGGTCTGGTTGGCAGGGCCTGGAGAGGGAGTCTGGGTGGGTTATGTTTAAAACTCTTCCTGTCTCAGGGGAGTGGTGGGCTATGCCCCCCAGGGCATCAGCTGCTCTCTACAGAGAGCTCCCCCCTGGTCTGACACTGCAGGAGCCCGTCACTAGAGGACCCCTCGATTGATGGGCCCCCCCGAGTGGCCTTGGGGAAAGTCCTTGGTTTCTCCGAGTCCCAGTCCCTCATCTGTAAAATCGCTCATTGTCACTCCCAGGGCCATTCCCAGGTCGTGCAGGTCTGGTGTCTGGCACAAGCTGGACACTCCACCATGTCCTCCCGGCCCCTCTCTGAGGACAGGGTAGGCGGGAGGGCAGTCATGGGAGGGCGCACGAGAGGGGGACAGGGAGGAGGAAGGGTGAGCCCTCCCTGGGTGGAGGGGTGCAGAGGCGGTGGGGGGGGGACTGGCGTCGGGTGGGTGCTGTCCTGTGGGTGCTGTCCGGGGTTCCTCGGCGGCTACTCCCTGCTCCTGCACCCCCTCCCCAGTCCTGCTGCAGGCTAATGGGCTGTGACAGCTCCAGCCCTCAGCAGCTGAGCGGTGTCACTGCGAATTAGGCAGGCGCTGAGCCCCCAACAGCAAATGACTTTTCACTGCTCCGCTGGTGCAGGGAATGTGAGTGTGCGTGTGCACGCGTGTGGGTGTGCGTGTGCACGCGTGTGTGAGCTGTGGAATTGTGGGCCTTGTGAATGTGTGAACAGGCACATGTGAGCGTGTGCAAGCCTGTGCACTCCCCTCCCCTCTCCTCTCCATCCCCCCGAGTCCCCCTTCACCTCACTGTGCCCCTCTGCCCTGTTCCCCCAGCTCCTAGTCCTGCCCTGCCCTCATCCCGGGTCCAACCTCCCGCCTCTGGCCCTGTCCCCCACCCCGCCCCATACCCCCCACTGTTGATCTGCTCTCTTTTTAGCAAAACTTCATCCAGAGTGACCTAAGCTCCTTGTCCTTGTCCCCCTTCCTGGGCGCCTGCCTGCTTACCTGGCGGCCGGAGGCATCAGCTGCCAGATCCGGGACCTGCCACCCGTCCTCCCCCTCGCACTCACGCAATTTGGGCCCCGCTCCCCAGCCCTCCCCAGCTGGTCCCCAGTGAGGTGTTCCATGGCCTGGGGTGCAGGCCTGCATCTTTACCCTCCCCGAGTGGATCTAGGGGACACTACGGCTTCTCCACCTGATGACGCTGCAGCCTGCGCCACCTTCCTTCCCACTTGGTGTTCTTCCCTGCAGCTCTCTGTCCTCACCCCTCCTGTCACCCCACACCTCCCAGTGCTTCTCCTCCCAGGTCCCCCGCCCCAGGCTCCCTCCCTCTCCTCAGCTCCCACTTCCAGCATGGGACCCGGAGGAGGGCTCTGTCTGCCAGGTTCCCAGTGTGTCCCCCTCCTAGGAGAGCCCTGGGCACACAGTAGGTGCTTACCCAGCAGCTCGGAGTGAGGGAATGAGTCCCCTCCTGCCAGGCTCACCATCCCTGGGTCCCGGGGCGCAGAGGTGGGTCCCGGTGAGGCCAGGCTGGGCTGGGTGTGAACCTGGGGTCAAGGGCATCCAGGACTTTCTTCCCCGCACCCCAGCAGGGCCTCCCTGGCCCATGGCAAGATTCTCTGGCCTCAGGAACTGCTGACCGTGCAGCCAGGCCCAGGGAGGTAACAGGGCTGGTCCTGTGGTCAGAGCAGCAAGCAGGGCTAGGGGCTGGGCAGGGGGAAAGCTGTGGACCCCCACAGGACGAGTGGCCTTCCTGTCCCCCAACTGTACCCTCAACTGCTGGGAACAAGCCAGCCTGTCACCTTCGTGTCTGGCTCAAAGCTCCCGCTTTTCTGCTTCCCAGAGTGATTGGAGGTGAGGAGAAGCAGGTCCCACTGGGGTCTGCCTCATGCCCACCCTGTTCCAAGTCCCCAGGCCCTGTGCCAGAGAGTCCCACGGCCAAAGCCAGGGGATGGCTTGACCCTTTCTTGGGACCTAGGAGGTGTTGTCAGCCCCAGGCTCCCAGCCCTGCCTGGTGGGCAGGTCACACAGCCCTGGTAACCACTGGTTCCCTGCAGGCCTATCTGTACAGCAGAATACGTCACAGCTCCCTGCACCCTCCCAGGCCAGCCCAGCACAGCAGTGGCTGAGGGCAGCACCTCGGGGGTGGAGGGCGGGGCGGCATCAGAGTCCACAAGGCCGCATAGCCAGGAGATGGGGTGAAGGAAGTGAGACAGACAAAACCCACGGGGCCCCTGTGTGTGTCGGTGTGCAGGTCACGTGTGTGTGCTGTCATATGCGTGTGGACCTGTGTTCTCCTGGGTGTGCCTAGCCCTGTGTGTGCGGGGGGGGGTGGTTATCTGTGCGTTTGCACGTGCCTCAGCTCGAGCATGTGGCTGTGTCTACATGCACGTACGCATCTGTGTGTGTCACTCAGTCTCCGCGTCTGTGTGTGCGCCCATCCTCGAGAGGGAAGGCCAGGGAAGAGGACACCTTGGCCTTGCGCTGGCCCCACCCTCTGAGCTGGCTATAAACAGGAGGCCAGGGAGCAGACAGCCACCCGCTGTGGAGGGCAGGGCTGGGATGGGAGGAGAGAGAAGCAGGGGGCTGCAGGCTGCAGACAGAAGTGGGGTGCCCTCAATACAAAGCAGCCTGGGAGCCCCCCTGAGGGCCAGCACCTGGTGGAAAGGGCTGGGGCCGGGCTTGGTCACTTGGAATCCAGGTTCAGAGTTTTTCCAGGAGCCCTGATGCAGCTGGAGGACCAGGGAGCAGCTGTGTTGTGCGCGTGTGTTTCGGGGATGTAGGGACCCTTGCAGACTCGGAAGATGAGGCCCAGCTGCGTGTTCTGTGTGGGGGCTGGGGACCTGGAATGAGGCTGCTCCCAGAGGCCGCTGGCAAGCTGGGCAGGGGCGGAGCAGGGGTGTGGTGGAGTGTGGGGTGCGGGGGTGGTCTCAGCGCAGGTGCCATTCCCCGGCCGGGCTGCAGTGCAGGGGTAGCCCTGGCCCAGCATCTGGGCATTGCAGAGGGACTGAGTACAGCTGCGGGGAAGTGTGGGCATGGGAAAGGGCACTGCTCACGCAGAGCGTGTGGGAGTGTGTTGAGGGCACATATGTTCAGTGTGCACTGAGTGCACGCATGTCGAGTGTGTACGTGACGATTGTGTCCCTGTCAAGTGTGTGGGTGCGGCCCTGTCCGCCCTCAGGCCCACCCATTACAGGTCTGCACCTGTGGCCCCCTGAGGCCTCTCCCTCGGCTCTAGGAGGAGACTGCTGCCAGGAGGGGCAGCTCCTGGGCCCCCCAGGAATACAAGGTCCTCACGCCACCCTCTAGGCTTCCTTGAATCTGCTGTGACATCCCAGACTGCCCCTGTGACATGCAAACCTGAACCCCCACCTCCTCTTTTCCTCCTGGCTGGCAGGCAGGCACTCAGCCATCTGACCAACTTACTGGGTGGGTTTAGTGTCTATCTACCTCTGGAGCTCAGACCAGGGCTGTCATTTTGGTCCCTGCTATGGGCCCGGCACAGAGAAGGGACTCTGATGAATTAACAAAGAAATGAATGAATGAACCCTCTCCGGGGGCGGGGGAGGGGGGGCAGGTGCAGGGGAGGGCCAGGGTGGTCGCGGCCCCAAGGCCAGATGTGCAGGTTCCATCAGCAAGATGTTCCCTCCTCGGGAGGGCAGTGGATGGACGGTGGGAGCTGACAGGACCTGAGGCACTGGGGGATAGCCCCTGCTGAGTGACGGAGGCAAGAGTGACACCACAGCCCCCGAGGGGGGGGGGTCAGCTGCCCCTCCCAGGGCGAGCGCAGGGCTCAGGGACCTGGGTGCTGAGCAGAAGCTAGTCCTGCAGCCTAGAGACTGAAGCCACCCCTGTCCCAGGCCCAGGGCCCTCAGCTGCCCCGGCAGCTCCCTCTCCACCCTGTGGTCCATGGGCTCCGAGCCCAGCATCAGCGCTCACCGCCCCCTCACACCTCCAGGGACAGGGTGCATATCCACACTCACACCCACCCCGCACACACACACAGGCAGACACAGATGCACCCAAGCACCCATCCATCCACGGTCCCGAGGCCCCTGCCCTCGTGGCCCCAGCCCAGTGAGGTGGGTTCTAAGGCCCCCAATTCTCACCCAGTCCCTCCCACGCAGGAACCTCCCTCCCCTGCCCTCACCCTGGGTCCCCAGCCCCAGCCTGGCTGCAGCAGTCCCTCCCCAGCGAGACCTGGTGGGGTGAGGCTCTGCCCTGTGGGGGGAGTGGAGGCTCGGGTCCCTGCACCTGCGGTGGAGGCAGCCCCGCCAGAGGAGGAGCCGGTAGAGCCTGGCTGCCAGCGAGGAGCCTGTGGACACAGGGACAACTCAGGGGCCAGAGGTGCTTCTGCAAATCGGCTCTTTTCCTGCAGGGTCCCCCAAATGCCTTTTGGAAAAGATCTGACTCTAAACCCCAAAATTAGCACTCCTCTTGCCTCCCCCAATAACTTCCATGTTCTCCATGTTCATTTATCTGCTCTGTTTCATCCTGGGGGAAGCGGATGAAAGAGGGTTGGGGGCCGGGGAGGAAGGAAAGAGAGAGAAAATAGAAGAGGACTGCGAAATCAACCCCTTGCTGCAAAGAAACCCAACGGCTGCAGCTTCGGCAGATCCAGGATGGCGGGATGGCGGCGTGGGGGTGGCCCCTCTTCCGGAGCCCCCTCCTGGTCCCCGGCAACTGGTCCAGGCCCCGAGTGCTGGGCTCTGAGGGGCCTGGGGTGCCAGAGGGAGGGGGTGAACGCAGCTCCCTGCCCGCCCCCCGCCCCCAAAGACAGCCTCTGAGGCAGGCCGCCGGGCCTTCAGTCCTGCTTTCTTGGCAGGAGGAAGGCTCCGGAGCTGCCCCCCAGGCGGCCACAGCGAAAACTAAGGCATCCTTGTCAAAAACAAGCCAGCGACCCACCCATGCATGCACCCAGGCTTTGTGAAGGGATGTCAGGCCGGTGGTGATCCTCCGGTCTGAGCGGCAGGGGCCCCGTCCTGAGATTGGCCGGGACCTGCTGGGCCGGGATCCCCCTTGTCACACTGAAGCCCCCCGAATTAGTCTCTTTAACTCATCCTCCATCGCCACGTTTCTACTCCTCTCTGCACCTGCATTGGCCCGTGGGGACGCCCCGCAGCTCTCTCCCCTCCTGGGCGCTGGAGGTCTCAGGCCTGGGGCTGGGGAGTTTTGCGCAAACCCCCATGGAGACATAACCTTCCAGCTGTAAGTTTTACTCTAAAGCAAAGAGGAGTGGGCAGCATGCGTCTTTCCTGCGGTCTCCCCGATTGAGACAATAAAACAAACTCAGGGTACTCGGTCATGGGGAAATGCAGCTATCCCAGCTGGAGCCTCTGCTGTCCCCAGACAGAGAAGCCACACAGCCCTCTCCACCTGAGAAGAGCTGCGGGGAGCCCTGGCGGGGTCGGTGGAGCTCTTGTCTACAAATGTGCAAACCACCAACCTTTGCCTGACACCAGCCTGTAGTGAAGGGAAGTAACAATCGACTAAGTCCTGCAACCACCGGGGGGCCTGTCGGGCAAGATTTCCAGAGGTTCCGCCCCTCCTCAGTGCCCCGCAGCCCAGAGACAGAGGTCCCCCTTCAGGTGGGAGACCACGGGCTCAGAAGAACTGGGAACAGTGTTTGCCGCCAGGTTGCAATGACGCTGCACGTGGGATCACTACCAAGGATGGCCTCATGCCCTGCGCACCCCATCCTGCCTAGGTGGGAGCCTGGGGCCACCCCATGCCGCGCTCACTCAAGGAGCAGCCCCCCGGAGGAGGCAGGGCTGGTGCCTGCCGGGTCGGGCCACCTGACAGCAGCCTCGTCTACAACTCTGGTCACTTCTCCCAGTCCGCCCAGGCAGGGCCCAGTTTAGGGACCTCCTTTTCTTTCTATTCAGGGAGAAATATGGTAAAAACGAAAGCCACAGAAAAACCAGCCAGGTTCCAGTGACTTTTGGATCTAAATGAATTTATTTTGTTTGTCTTTTTTTTCTTTCCTCAGTTTCGTAGCAAATGAAAAAAAGAACCCAACAAAACCCAACAACACAACAAAACTTTCAACAAGCTGGCGGTCTCTGGCTCAGAGCGCTTAGCGGGAGCCCGCGGCCAGAGCCCAGAGCGCAGGCCGGGCTGGAGCGCGGGGCCTGGCGGTTTGCAGGGGCCGAGCACCGACCTGCCGTTCATTCTCCCGGCTAGTCCAAAAAGCACTCAGGCTTTAAAAAAAGATTGCACAAGCAAAACGAAACACAATTTAAATTAAAATAAAAACACTTTCTTCACCCGCCCCCATGCCAGGAGGTTCAGGACAAAACCTCCTCTCAAAAAGAATTTTTCTGCTAGAAATACTGTGCATTACTTTTTGTTTCTTTCACTTTCCTTGAAGGTTAAAATAAGATATTTCCCCGGGAGTCATAAATACGATCTGGTGCATAGAGAAATAGCAGCGCGGGAGTCCCGGCCGGCCCACCCCCCTCCCCCCTGCGAGCACAGTAGGGCAGCAGGACTGCACTCGGCATAGATAATGTTCCTGGGCTTCCATTTCTAGGGGACGCCGGTGGCAGGGTGGGGGGCAGGCGGGCAGGAGGGCGGGCAGGGGTCGGGCCCCTCCGAGCTAGCGACACATGCTGGGACACGCGACGTCTGAGGGCGACCCCGGCCAGGAAGGAGGGAGCTTCCTCCGGGGTTATCTAGTCAACGAGCAAAATAAATATAAATACTTCGAAAATAAGACCGCTTTAAAAAGGAGGAGTAAAAACGGGCGAGGAAGGGAGGCAGAAAGAAAGAAAACCCAGGAGGGCGGGGCGCGTCGGAGTGAGAACCGCGTCCGACGTCTGTACAAGCGGAGCTGCGGGCAAGGTCGGCCCGGCCCGCCCTCCTGGAAGGCGCCGCGCCCGGCGCAGGGTAGTCGCGGCAGCGGCGGGACGCGCTCGGGGCTGAGCGCGGAGGCCCCGCCGCGGGAAGGGGCTCCAGTCCGGCGCCGGCAGACTGGGCAGCGGGGCGCGCAGGGCCGGCCCGGCCTACGGCCGCGTCCTGGGCCGCGGGTCCGAGCCTCCTCCGGGCGGCGGCGCGGGCTCGGTCCGGCGCTCACAGGAAGAAGTCGGGCGCGCCCTTGGCCCCGCCGGGGCCGACCTGCGGCGGCGAGGACTCCCGCGGAAAGCCGGCCCCGCCCGCGCCCCCGGGGCCACCCCGGCCCGCCAGCTTCTCGTATTTCTCCTTGTACAGGTCCCGCTCCTTGGCCAGGCGCCCCACCTCCAGCTTCAGCTGCTCCACCTGGCTCTGGAGCTGGCACTTCTCGCTCTCCAGAATGTGCCGCTGCTGCACCCGCTTGAAGCGGCAGGACTGCGCGTAGCCGCGGTTCTTGAGCGTGCGCCGCTTCTGCTTCAGCCGGATGACCTCCTCCTTACTGAAGCCGCGGAGCTGCCGGTTCAGCTCCCGCACCGACATGGACACCAGCTGGTCGTCGGAGAAGCGCTCCTCCAGGCGCACGTGGTGGCCTGCGCCGCCGCCGCCGTGGCCCGCGCCGCCGTGGTGGCCCCCGCCGCCGTGGTGGTGGTGGTGATGGTGGTGGGCGGCATGGTGGTGGGGGGGGGGCGTGGTGCGCGCCGTGGTGGTGGCCGGCGCCCATGTCGTCCGCGCCACCGCCACCCGCGAAGCTCTGGCCCCGGAAGGCCTCGTAGGCCGCGGCGGCCGCCGGGTGGTGCGCGCCGTGGTGCCCGGCGTGGTGGCCGCTGCCGATGAGCGCCTCCACCGCGTCCTCGGGCGTCAGGTTGAGCGCCTCCGGGTTCAGGTGGTGCTGGTAGCCGCTCATCCAGTATAGATCCTCCAGCGCCGGCTTCCCCGAGGCGCCCCCGACGGCGCCGGGGCCCCCGCTCGCCGGCCCCGGGGCGCCCCCGGCCTGCGCCGCGCCGC
>NW_025802488.1:0-4029 GCF_021613505.1 Equus quagga | reverse complement strand
CCTCTGAGGCCTGGGGTCCTCCTCTGCACTTCGTGTTGTTGGGGGAATTCAGCTCCTTGCGGTTGTAGGACTGAGGTCCCACTTTCTTGCTACCTGGCAGCGGGGGACCATGCTCAGCACCTGGGGGTCGCCTGCATCCTTTCTCGTGTGGTTGTCTCCTGGGTTCTCTCACAAGGTGTCAGTGGTCCTATCTCGAGGCCAGCAGCTGAAGCTCCCTCACATGAAAACTCGCTTGGCCTTTGAGTGTCTTTCTCCAGGAAAAGCCCAGATCTTTCAGGGTCTCACCTGATTAGACCAGGCCCACCCAGGATAAACTCCTTCTCTTCAAGTCAGTTGATGTAGGACCTGATGTGGGACCTCCATCTGCCATATGCCTTCACAGCAGCACTGGATTGGCTTTTGCTGGAAACCTGGAAGAAGGGGTGTGTCCACCCAGGGGCAGGGATATGGTCGCCAAATTAGACCTCTGCTCACCTCACGGGTCTCTGGTGCAGCAGTGCTCAGGGGCTGCACAAAGGACGACTTGGTAGAGGGCAGAGGGCACCAGGGGAGTCAGTGAGAACAGGTGGGTCATGGGCCGTGTTGGCCTCCTCCCATGACCGGGTGAGCTGGTGAGGTCCTCTAGGTCACCAGACCAGAGACTCACTCAGGTGACCTCTAAAGGAAAATAAGCCCTTGTGAGAGGCAGGGCTTCGTCCAGGCTCTGAATCTATCAGTTCACAATCCCATAGTGTCCTAACGTTCTGAACCTGTAGGTGCTTAGTCAAATTTACCTGGCTCCTCCATTCCTAAATTTTTCTATGCCTAAAAGTAAAAAGAAATATGGTGGAAGGGCCATTACTCCAGAGCAGGAGGGAGTGACTATGGTCTCCTCTTTGCTAAGTCCCAGAAGGAGGATCCCGTGCTGGATGTGATCACCTACGTAGGGCTGAGCCTCTCTCTGCTGTGCCTCCTCCTGGCGGCCCTCACCTTCCTGCTGTGCAGAGCTATCCAGAACACCAGCACCTCCCTCCACCTGCAGCTCTCACTCTGCCTCTTCCTGGCCCACCTCCTCTTCCTCACGGCCGTCGACCGAACGGAGATCACGGTACTGACCCGGTCCCAGTGGACCCTCCTGTCTGCCCCAGGGGGTGCTGAGTCCATGGAGCCATGCTGCACTGGATGCCTTAATGTAATGATCTTGGGTCCCGGGGAAGGTTAGGGGGTGAGTGACCAATGTCACATTGACTGATGCAACTAGACGACAAACCCTCTCTGACCCCTCCTTCATATGCATCAGACTTCTCCCCAATGGCAAGGCACGGGAGAGGTCCTGGGGCCATACTCCACCCCGACAGTCCCTCCTGGTGAGGCCTTGCTCCTCCCCCAGGTGCTGTGCGCCGTCATCGCGGGCGCCTTACACTATCTCTACCTGGCCTCCTTCACCTGGATGCTGCTTGAGGGCCTGCACCTCTTCCTCACTGCGCGCAACCTGACGGTGGTCAACTACTCCAGTGTGAGCAGGTTCATGAAGAAGCTCATGTTCCCTGTGGGCTACGGGGTCCCAGCCGTGATCGTGGCCATTTCTGCAGCATCCAGGCCTCATCTCTATGGAACTTCAACCCAGTAAATGCACTTTCCCGTTTGTCCTTCTATTCTCCAGCATGACCTTGGCCAGCATAGCATTTGGATTATGCCAGAGCATAATATGCAAAGAGACACTCAGTAATAATCCCTAGGGCATTTTCTGGAGGAAGATAATAACAGTTAAGGAGAATGTCCTTCAATCTCTGACCTTGAAATTACAAAGATGAAATCAAAATTTAAAAAATCTAACCTGCTTCTACATCAAAATCCAAAGGATATTCCAATTTTTCATTTGAAAAAGTACAGCTGATTTAAGTAATGAAAATACTAGATTGTATCATAGTTAAGATTTATGAGGTGCTTATTTTTGGCCAGGCACTTTTCCAACCATTTTTGTCTGTGTTATCTTAATCAGTCCTCAGACCAATAGTATGAAGTAGACGTGTACTGTCACTTGTCCCATTTTGCAGTTGAGTAAACTGAGGCACACATAGTTTAGGTGAACGCCCATAGGTGCATGGCTGCTAGGTAGCAGAGCTGGGATTCCAATCCAGACAGCCACGCTCCAGAGCTTGCAGTCTTTTATTTTCAGCTTTTCATACTAGGTTTATTGTTTTTACATTTTTATTGAACTATATTCCACATCCCTAAAATTTACCCCTTTAAAGTGTCCAGATCAGTGGCTTTTAGGCTAACCATGGAGTTGTGCAGCCTTTGCCACAATCCGATTTTAGAACATTTTCAACTCCCCAAAGGAAAGCTCATGTACAGGAACATTCACTCCCCATTCCCGCCACCCACTCCTCCGCCCCAGCCCCCGACAGTCACCTGTCCACTTTGTGTCTCTGTGGATCTGCCTATTGTGGATATTTCACGTAACTGAAGTCATGCATGTGATCTTCTGTGACCGGATTCTTTCACTTAGCATGGTGCGTTCAAGGTTCATCCATGTGGTAGTGAGTATCATGACTTCATTCTTTGTTGTTGTTGCTTTGTAAATAATATTCCATTACGTGAATATTCCACATTTTGTTTATCCATCCGTAAGTTTATGAGCATTTAAATTATTTCCAATTTTTTGCTATTATGAATGATGCTGCTGTAAACATACATGTACAAGTTTTTGTGTGGACTTGTGTTTTCATTTGTTTTGGGTGTATTTCTACAAGTAGAATTGCTGGGTCATGTGGTAAATCTATGTCGAGCATTCTGACAAACCACCACCTGTTTTCCAAAGTGTCCCACATTTTACATTCCCGTCAGCAATATATGAGAGTTTCAATATCTCCACATCGTTGTCAACACATTTTCTACATTGTTTATTTTAGCCATCCTCATGAGTGTGAAGTGATATTTCATTGAGGTTTAGATTTACGTTTCCCTGATATCTAAAGATGTTGAGCATCTTTTCATGTGCTTATTGACCATTTGTATATCTTCTTTGGAGAAATGCCTATTCAAATCTTTGGCCCATTTTTCAGTTGGGTTACTTGTCTTTTTGTTGTTGAGTGGTAAGAGTTCTTAATATATTCTGGATACTAGTCCATTATCAATGTACGATTTGCAAATATTTTCTACTAATCTGTCTTTTCACCGTCTTCCTAATGTGCTTTCTTTAAAGCAGGAAAGTTTTTCATTTTTGTGATGTCAGATGTACCTATTTTCTTCTTTTGTTGGTAGTGCTCAGGATGTCATATCTAAGAAACCATTGCCTGAACAAAGGATGCAAAGACATTCTCCAGTTTTTTCTTCCAGAAGTTTCATAGTTTTAGCTGTTACAGATATGTCTGATAGCTGTTGAGTTAATTTTTCCATCTGGTGTGAGGAAGAGGGCCTAATTTTATTCTTTTGCATGTGGATACCCAGTTTTCCCAAGACCATTTCTTGAAAAGGATGTTCTTTCTCCATTGAATTGTCCTAGCCTCCTTGCTGAAAATCAATTGACCATAGCTATTGGTTATTTAGGAGAATGTTTAATTTCTCCACGTTTGTGAAATTCAAATTTGCTTCTGTTGTAGATTTCTAATTTAATTCATTTCTGGTTAGAAAAAAATAGTTTGTATGATTCCAATTTTTAAGATTTTACTGAGGATTCATTTAACACCTAACTTACGCTCTATCGTATCCTAGAGAATGTTCTTCATTCACTTGAGAAGAATGTGCCATTTTCTGTTGTTGACTGGAAAATTCTATAGAGTCTGTTAGATCTCATCGGTTACTGTGTTGTCCTAATATTCAATTTCTTTATTGATCTTATGCTTCGTTATTCATCCATTATTGAAAGTGATGTGGTATTAGTTCCTAGGGCTGTGCTAACAAAATACTGTAAACTTGGTGGCTTAAAATAGGAGACACCTATGCTCTCACAGTTGTGGAGGCCAGAAGTCCGAAATCAAGGTGTTGGCAGGACTGCAATCCCTCTGAAGGCCCTAGGGGAGAATCCTTCCTTGCCTCTTCCAGCTT
>NW_025802487.1:0-2245 GCF_021613505.1 Equus quagga | reverse complement strand
TCATTATAAGCAGTGAGCAAGGAGCTGTCTTTGTTCAAAGAACAGCCGCAAGGCACTGAGCACCTCACCATTATTTCAAATAAGGACAAGGAGGAGAAGAATAATGTCATGAAAACCTCTTTTAGAAGACTATGAAATTGAAGGCTGGCGAGAACTTCATTTTCATACTCTTGGGTAAAGGTAGAGAAAAAAATGCTTTCAGGCCTGCCGTTTTCTGCCCTCAATCCTCAAGATTATTTTGAGGAAAAATAGTCCTTCATGTCCGGTAAATCCCTTCTTTGGGAACAATAATATTTCACTTTATGTTAGATTGGGCTAGGGTGGCATTTCCAATCTTAGCACTAATGACAATTGGGGCTGGATAATTATTTGTTCCTGGAAACGAAAGAATGAATAAGTGAGTGATCTAATAGTTTGTACTCAAATATTTGAAGAATTGTGATATGAGAATTCACCTTTTGTCCCCCGTGTCGGTGCCTACAGCTGAATTAATTACAGGGAGAAAGATACTGGGATCCGTGTGAGGAGTCTCTGCCATAATGACAACTAGGCAACAACGGAATGGTCTCACTCCAGGATGAATAAGCTCGTGCTCACTGGAGGCAGTCAAGGAGAGGCTGGATTGTTCTCAGGCAGCATGCTGTGTAAGACACTCACACAAAAGATGGGGAGTTCAAAGTTCAAGGGCATTTTCTATCCCTGAGAATCTATAAATCTGTGTTTCCTGCCATCTTTCTTTTTTAATATTTCATATTCAGGTATTATTTCCCCTACAGGAACTTATTTCTTTTAAAACAGAAGATAAACTTTTCTAGAGTGCTCAAAAATTGTCACACACACTGCAAAAACTGGCTTTTTGGGAGCTCCACAGTGAAAACATGCTTGAAGACGTAGAGTGAGGGATTTTCTGCAAAAAGTGACTACATTTCCCCTAGCCGAGGACGGGAAGATTTTCATGGTCCCTCTCAGATACCGTGGGGTTGACAATGGGCAATGGAGCCGCTTCACTAGGGGGAAGGGTGCAGCAAGTGTGTGGGGGGGTATACTGCCCTCCTAGACAGCGTCCACAATCAGTGCTGCAGATCTTTGTTGACATTCCAGGCCTACCCCGAACTGAGGTCTAGCTTCCTGGAGCCCTGCATCTTCTGAAGGGCTGGCTCCTTTTCCTCTTCCCTCCAGAAGCCATGGTGACCAGAGGCATGGCTTAGCAGGAGCTATGTTTCAGCAAAGGACATGTGTCAGCAGGAGATGTAAGTCAGCAGGACCCATGGACGAGCAGGAGCAAAGGGTCAGAAAGAACCGTGGATCTCTAGAAACCATGAGTCAGCACGAGCCATGAGTCAGCAGAGGCCACAGGTCAAAAGGAGACAGGTTTCATAGGAGCTTTTGTTCATCAGGAGCCATGGGTCCGTAGGAACTACTGTCAGCAGGAACCGTACATCAGCCAGAGACAGTCAGCAGTTGGTGGTGGGGTAGAGGATAATAGACACACAGGAAGAGGGCAGCACCAGACTTTGAGGTGGCTGATGCCATAAGCAAAAGCTACAGGGTACCAAGAAGCTGAGGAGAGAGCATTAAGTAACAATAGGATCGATAAAATGTAGAGAGTAAGTCAGTCACTGTTATGACGAGGTGGGGAGCAATGTGTTTCAGAGGGGGGCAGCATAGCCTAGTGTCTGTAGGAGCATGGAATCCTGGATGAGCTGATCTTGAACAACATTCTAGTCTCTCCTAATTTCCCAGGTATCCTTAGCATAAACCCCTATTACTAAGTATGTCTTTAGGTTGGATGCTAAAAAGGGAAATTCTTGAGACAAAGTATAAAGAGTTATTTTTTTAAGGTTCTTAGTATATATTGCTAAACGACTTTTCAAGGATTTGTATAAATTTGCTCTCTCCCACCTTCTAATTAAAATACTTATAAAAATGTATTCCAAAAGGTATGAAATTTTAAGGCAGGCTGAAAGCTGTTAGTATAGCTATCTATCAGGAGAAATTTCGAGTATAAAAAGTTCAGGTAGATGCTTGACGTAGAGCAAGAGGGCAAAGGAGACTAATATTTGCCATTGTGACTGTGCCTCTCTACCCTGTGAGTCAGAACTCTGGAGTTTCAAGGGAAAGAATCCAATTCAATTAAGACTGGCTTAATTCAATAAAATAATTTCTAAGGGCTTGTAGCTTGCACATCTAGACAGTAGTGGGGTAGATTTCAGGTGCAGCTGGATCCAGGAGCTTGAAGATGTCA
>NW_025802486.1:0-4300 GCF_021613505.1 Equus quagga | reverse complement strand
CTCCCAGGTGTTGTGCTGTCTTTGCATTGAGTCGATGGTTTCCTTCACTGGGCAGAAGCATCTGCATTTGACGTGGTCCTGTTTGTTTCTTGTTTCCTTTGTTGCCCTGGCCCAACAGATATGCTTCTGCCAAATAGGCGGCTCAGATGGCAAAAAGCACTCTGCCTAGGTCTTCTCCTACAAGTTTCACAGTTGCAAGTCTGACATAAAGGGCTTTAATCCATTTCAGGTGGTGTGTGTGCCAGGTGTAACATCATGGTGTACTCTCGTTGTGTTTCATGTGGCTGTGCAGGCTTCCCAGCACCCTTTATGGTAGAGACTCTACTTTCTCCACTGTCTCCTCTTGGCTCCCTGGTCGAAAATGGGCTGTCCATGTACGTTTGAGTTGTGCTCTGGGTTCTCGATTCTGTTGCATGGGTCAGTGTGCCTGTTTTTGGGCCCAGACTGTGCCGTCTCAGTACCTAGTGCTTCGTCCTATATGTTGAAATTGGAAAGTGTGCCACGTCCTGCTTTTTTCGTTTTCCTGAGGATTCCTTTGCCTAGTCAGGGTCTCTTGTTGCTCGCTAGAAACTTTAGGATTCCCTCTTCTGTCTCTGTGGGAAACATTGCTGCAACTTTGACTGGGATTGCATGGAATCCAGAGATTCCTTTCTCTGGTATGGACGTTTCAAGTGTGTTAATGCTTCCATTCCTAGATCCTGGAATCTCCTTCTTTCTCCTTGCATCTTCTTGAATTTCTTTCCCCCAACATTTGTTAGTTTTCGATTGACATGGCTTTCACCTGTTTTGCTAAGGTTCTTCATAGAGATCTTATTCTTCTCACTGGCATGCAGTTTTTTTTTTTCTTTTCAGCTTCAGTGTTTCTATTCTTTGCAACTTTGAATCGGTTTTGTTTTGGCAGAAGTGCATCGCTGAGCTCACATCTGCTGGCAATGCTCCTGTATTTGCTGTGGAAGTCTGGCCCTGTCTAATGTCCCTTCCCATCTGCCTCTACACTACCTCGGATGCCTGCCCCATAATGACTGAAGCAGTGGTGAGGACGATCACCCACTTCATTCCACCCGGCCCACCCTGGGCCACCAAACCAGAAGGTGCTGACCTCGCCGCTGCACCACCGGCCGGCCCCTTTCATGTTCCCTTGGAAACCTGCAGTTGAGTGCAGTGGAACTTGAATGTCCTACTTGTGCCCAACTTTGGCACTGTACAGATGAGGCCACGAAGTTATTCAGGCCCACAGTGATGTCAGAGGATTTGTCGTAATTGTGTCTCTGCTGTCCCAGCAATCTTCATGGACACAGGGTTTCAGAGCCCGCTTGGAGCAGTCTCATATCTCTCCCTTCCCAATTAGCCCAGGTTTGACCTTCGTTGCCGTTTTTTGGCTTATGAATTTCTCTGACTTTACAACGTTCAAGCAGAGTCTGTGTAAAGCCTTACATCTTTCATCGTGAATTTTTCAGGTGTGACTTCTGTTCGCCTTCCATTTTCTGTCACCTGTTTTTCTTTTCCACAGTATAATCGTCATGGTCCTTCTCAACTATCTCCCTTAGATATGCTTATCAGTCCGTTCTCCTTCATTCCAAGTGATTAATTTTGCATATCTTTAATCACCGTATGTTCTCTATGACGAGGTGTGAGTGCTTTCGTGGTTCTTGGTTGTTGTCTTTGAATTTGCACCAGTCACTGCCAGGACTCTTTGCTATCCTAGCCGAAGTCACACTAAGCACTGAGACCACGTGGTCATCAGGGTTGATTTGACATCCTGAGATCAGAAACTCCAAATTCGAGCTGGTCCTTGCAACCCCATTCAGGGACATACTATTTCTGAGACACATTAGAGAAATCTGATGAATTCCTCTCTCAGGAAAGAAATTTTTTCTTCTCATTTCTGGATTTTGGAAGTTTCGAACTTGACCGCTGATCCTTGAACTTTCCCTTAGAATGTGTCTTGATAGGGGCTTACTTTAATTCTCTAGAGTGTGCCATTTCTTTGCCTTACATCCTCAGCCCTGGAATGTTTATTTTTCTTGAAACAGACTTGTAATGTTCTAATTTTGAGCCAACTTCCTCACATATGGTGTCAAGACACATAATCAATAATCCTTGTACAGAAAGAGTTAGGGGGAGACAATTTCATTGGAAGCAAAGTGAGCACTCTAGCCTTGGAGGTCAGCCTTCACAAAGGAATGAAGCCCTCTGGAAAAGGGTGCTTTTCAACACACTTGTAGAGCACTTCCAGACAAGGAGACATACCCACAGTGACAGCGCTCCATTCCTTCAAGGCTTCCAAAACATCTCTTGGGACACATAAGCATGTACCCAGTGGGAACCAATGACAGCAGAACTATGGAAAGTGAGACTGATCTTCAAAGAATGCTAGGGGCCTAGGAAAGGAGGCATCGATTCTTTTCTTCAATGTTCGGAACAGATAATTCTTGACTTTGCCTTATGCTTAAGGCAGAAGGACACTATGTCCGTGAAGGGGGTTGCCAGGATCTCCTCGAATTTGGAGTTACTGATCTCAGGATGTCAAACCAACCCAGATGACCACGTGTTCTCAGTGCTTAGATTGACCTAGGCTAGGATAGCAAAGATTCCTACAATGACCAGTGTAAATTCAAAGAGAACAACCAAGAGTCATGAAAGCACTCACACCTCGGACTAGAGAACATACGGTGATTAAAGATATACAAAATTAATCACTTGGAATGAAGGAGAACGAACTGATAAGCATGTCTAAGGGAGATAGCTGAGAAAGACCATGACGAGTATATTATAGAAAAGAAAAAAAGGTCCCAGAAAATGGAAGGCGAACAGAAATCACACATGGATAATCCACAATGAAAGATGATGTCAGTCTTTATACAGACTCTGCTTCAACGTTTGAAAGTCACAGTAATTCACAAGCCAAAAAGCAGCGAAGATCAAACCTGGGCTAACTGGGAAGGGCGAGTTATAAGACTGCTCCAAGCGGGCTCTGAAACCCTGTGTCCATGAATATTGTTGGGATAGCAGAGACACAATTATGACAAATCCTCTGACATCACAGTGAAAACAAAAAACACCTGGCCTCATCTACACAGTGCCAGAGATGGGCTCAAGTACCATATTCAAGTCCCACTGCACTCAACTGCAGGTTGCCAATGGAACATGAAAGGGGCCGGCCAGTGGTGCAGCAGTGAGGTCTGCACCTTTTGGGTCAGTGGCCGGGGTTGGGCAGGGTGGAATCCTGGGGTTGAGCCTGCTGACCACTGTTTCAGTTATTCTGGGGCAGACGTCAGAGGTAATGTAGAGGGAGGGGGGGGCACATTAGACAGTGCCAGACTTAAACAGCAAATACAGGAACATTGCCAGCAGATGTGAGCTTAGTGATGCACTTCTGCCAAAGCAAAATCAGTCAAAATTTGCAAAGTATAGAAAACCTGAAACTGAAAGAAAAAACAACAGCTTGCCAGTTAAGCGAACAAGATCTCTATGAAGAACCTTAGCAAAACAGGTGAAGCTATGTCAATCGAAAACTAGCAAGCGTTTGGTGAAAGATGTTCAAGAAGACACAAGGAGAAAGAAGGATATTCCAGTATCTAGGAATGGAAGAATTAGCACATTTGAAACGTCCATACCGGAGAAAGGAATCTCTGGATTCCATGCAATCCCAGTCAAAGTTGCAGCAATATTTGCCACAGAGTTAGAAGAGAGAATCTTAAACTTTCTAGGCAGCAACAACAGACCATGAACAGGCAAAGGAATCCTCAGGAAAACGAAAAAAGCAGGACGTGGCACACTTTCTGATTTCAATATAGAGGGTGAAACTCTAGGTTACCAAAACGGCATAACCTGGGCCCAAAAACAGGCACACATACCCATGCAGCAGGATCGAGAACCCAGAGCCCAACTCAAACGTACATGGACAGCCCATTTTCTACCAGGGAGTCAAGAGAAGACAGTTGAGAAGGGAGAGTCTATACAATAAACGGTGCTGGGAAGCCTGCACATCCACACGGAACACAACGACAGAAGACCATGATGTTTCACCTGTCACACACCATGTGAAATGAATTGAAGCCCTTAATGGCAGACTTGAAACTGTGAAACTTGCAGCAGAAGACCTAGGCAGAATGCTCTATTCCATCTGTCTGAGCCACCTATTTGGAAGAAGCATTTCTGACTGAGCAAGGGCAACAACGGAAACAAGAAACAAACGGGACCACATCAAATGCACACGCTTCTGCCCACTCAAGGAAACCATCGACTCAATGCAAAGACAGCACAACACCTGGGAGAGGAAGTTTGCAAACCACAAATC
>NW_025802485.1:0-1779 GCF_021613505.1 Equus quagga | reverse complement strand
GAGGCCGCTCAAGAATGACCCAGAAGTCGGGTGCGGCTGGGACTGCAAAGGAAGGACAAGGCTGGTGATATGCCCTGGGAGAGCCTGGGAAGACACTGGCTTTCTGGCTCTCTTTCTTTTTAAACCGTGTTCTTATAACCCCCTTGAGTTGCTTCCTCCGAGCTATGGGATCTGGGGATAATATCCGCCTTCATTTCTGAGGTAATGATCCATGTCATTGTCCTGAGTTAATATTTATTGCACGGCGTGGGTCAGCACTTGGCACTCAATGGACCTCAATACATGTTAATAAAGATGAGCCAAGTGTATTATTCACCCCTTGCTGCTACTTGGTTTCATCTGTGGTAGCGACATGGGCAGTGTGAAGTTGAGTGGAGTGAACACAGGCTGTGGAATTGGGCTGGTCTCGATTTGATGCATGCTCCACTGCTTGCAGGCTGGACAATCTCAGCCTCTCTGAGCCTCAGTTCCCTAAGCAAAAGTAATAAGAACGCCAGTGTGCAGTGAGAATTAAGTGGACATTACATATAGTCTTGCTTAATAAATGTTCCCTGGGTCCATACCCCCGCAATCCAGAATCCCAGGTTCCACAAACAGATTTCAGCTCCGGCTGATTCTAGGAAAGCCAATGAGAGCTGCAATAAATGATTGAGAGAGTCTCACCCCTGATCGCCTCTTCTCTAGGACCTTCCTGGAGTCTCTGGTGTCTGACTGAATTCCACAGGTTCTTGGGTGGAGGGTAGGGTGAGGGAGGGACGGCGGGAGGCAGGCCCATGGATATCCTGATATCAGGGGCAAGACTCTGCTGGGTTCTAAGTGCAGATGCCCAACCACCGAGGCAGCACTTAAGGGTAATATATGCCAGGATTTCTGAATGACATCTTCAGCATCCTCAGCCAGGCCTCATCACTGCTCTGTATATTCATCATCTGCAGAGTTAACACACATTTATTGAAGCCCGCTTTGTAACAGGCCTGTCCTGGCCCAAGAACACAAGAGGTGTAAGTCATGGATCCTGCCCTTATTCTTGGGACCACATGGAATAAGTCAGATAATATCCCCAAGTTACCTTGCTCCCCATCCTACATGGCTTCCAGCCTGCTCTCTGTGCCGGACCCTTGTCCACAGGACATAAACTAGTTCATCCATTCCTGTCCTAATGTGTAATCTCCCAAACTGGAGATGCTTCATGAAGTACGGAATAGGAGGTCTGGACGCATAGAGTACAGGGTTTCAGATTCCAGATGCCTGGTGTCTCCATTTCAAGAACAAATAAAAGACAAAATAGAATTAGCCTCATTGTCTGCCCAGATCTCTTTTGCCATCTCTATGCAAGGCATTGCTATGATTCTGCCATGAAAAATATTTAACAAAGTCAAAATACCATCTGCAGAAATTAGCAGGGGGGGAATATTGGGTTTAAGTAGGAACAAGTCATGGGTGCGTGCATTTTGAGAGGTAGAAAAACCAAGAGCATAAATGTAAGATGGAAAGAGAGAGTTGTCGGAGGGAACACAGAGGGGACAGTTATGAGGTTGGTCTCTGGCTCGCTCTTCTCCCCTCACTGATATAATGCACGTCTTTGGCTTTCTACGTGGACTGGCAAGTTAATATCTCCAACTCAGATACATCCTCAGTGTTCCATATTTGTATATCCAATTGCCTCTTAACACTTTCTCTTAGGTGTTGCAAAATACTCCAAACTGAAGCCATGCTCTTCATGACTCCCTTCCTCGAGTCTGCTTCTCTTTCTGATTTCCCTCTATCGGTGAAGTCACC
>NW_025802484.1:0-2817 GCF_021613505.1 Equus quagga | reverse complement strand
TTGTTACACATGAAGTCAGAGATGACAGGAGTAGTGTTACACAGGAATCCAGAGACACAATCAGGAAACTGATATGAGAAGTCTGAGATGCCAAGGGGAGTGTGACACACAAAGTCAGTAACACAAGGGGTAGTGTTACACAGGATGTCAGAGACACCAGGGAATATGTTACACACAAAGTAAGAGATGTCACATGGTGTGCTACACATCAAGTCAGAGACCCAAGTTGCAGTGTGACACATGAAGTCACAGACAATAGGGGGAGTTTTATAAAGAAAATCAGAGATGCCATAGTGAGTGTGACACGCGCACTCTGAGACAACAGGCAGATCATGACATACAAAGACAGAGATATAACGTAGAGTGTTACACATGATTTCTGAGAGAACAGGGGAAGTGTGACACAAGAAGTCAGAGGCACAAGGAGCACTGTGATGCACAAAGTCAGTGACACCATCTGGAGTGTGAACCACAAAGTCAGAGAGGCTAACCAGACTGTTAGACATGAATTCTGAGATGCCGGGGGAGTGTTACAAAGGAAGTCAAAGACATCAGGGAAAGTGTGATACATTAAGTCCAAGAAACCATGGGGAAAGTAACACATGAGACAAGACAATGTGGGGAGTGTGACACAGCAAGTCATAGAGGCCACATGGATTGTTACACATGAAGTCACAGAGGCAAGTGCAAGGGTTACACATGAAGCCAGAGAGGCCACATGGAGCATTACACACAAACTCAAAGATGACAGTGGGTGTGTTACAAACGATTTAGAGAACCCAGGGGGAGTGTGATGCACAAAGTCAGACATACCAGTGAGAGAGTGTCACACGAAGTCAGAGTCAAGAGTGACACTGTTACACCCTCAGCCTGAGGAAGCATGCGGAAATTTTACACATGAAGTAAAAAACACCAAGAGGTGTGTTACGCAGGATGTCAGTGATGTAACGGGGACTGTGACACACAAAATCAAAGACAACAGGTGGAGTGGGACACACGAAGTTAGAGATGCCACAGGAAATATTACACACGGACTCAGAGATGCCAGGGCATGTGTGACAAATGAAGTCACCAATTCAGAAAGAGTGTTACAAATGAAGTCAAAGAAATCAAAGAGTAACAAATGGAGTCATAGATGACAGGTGGTGTGTGACACACGATGTCAGAGACCACAGGTGGAGTATGACACACAGTCAGTGACCTGAGGAAGAATGTGACTCACAAAGTGAAAGACACCACAAGAGAGTATTATTCATGAAGTGAAACACACTACTGGTGTGTTACACATGAAGTCAGAGAGACCAAGGATAGTGTTATACATGGAGTCAAAGATGACAGTGACTGTGAAACACGGAGGCAGAGATGCAATGGGGATTGTGACACACGAAGTCAGAGATGGCACATGGAGTGTTAGACAAGAAGTCAGAGACACCATGGGCTGTGTTACAAATGTAGTCAGAGACTCCAGTGAGAGTGTTACACACGAAGTCAGAGAGGCCATGTGAAGTGTGACACATGAAGTCAGAAACGCCATGGGGAGTGTTACACAAAAAGTCACTGATGCCAGGGCAAGTTTCATGCACAAATTCACAGACACCCAGAGAGTATTACTAAGGAATTCAGAGACACCGTGTTGGTGTGCTACACAGGAAGTCAGAGACACCACATGCAGTTTTACCCACAAAGTCATAAATATCATGGGAAGTGTGACACACGATGTCAGAGATGCTAGGGGGAGGGATACACAAGAAGTCAGAGATGACACGTGGAGTATTACACACAACATTAGAGATGTCATCGTGAGGTTGACAAACAAACTCAGAGACACCATCGTGAAGTGTTGCACAAGGAGACCTAGATGACAAGGGAGTGCTACATACAAAGTCGGAGATGCCAAATGGAGTGTTACACACAGACACACCAGGTAGAGTGTGACTCACGGAATTAGGGGTATTGTGACACATAAAGTCAGATAAGTGAAGGGGAGTGTTACACATGACGTCCAAGACACCAGGGGCTTTTAGACAGATGAATTCAGAGATGACAGAAGGAATGTGACACAAAAAGTTAGAGATGCAATGGGCGTGTGCTATGCATGAAAACAATGAGACCTGGGGGAGTGTTACAGACAAACTCAGAGATGAGACGGGGAGTGTGAAACGCAAAGTCAGAGAGGTCATGCTGAGTGTGACACAAGGACTCAGAGATGCCATAAGGAGTGGTACACACAAAGTCAGAGACAGCACTTGTATTGTTACACACAAAGTCTGACACACCAGAGGGAATGTAACACATGAAGTCATAAACGCCAGTGGGAGTCTTACAGATGATGTCAGACACGATGATACTGACCCTGATATCAGTTTCACCACATTAAACCCAGCATATAGGGGGTTAAAACTAAAACACTCATTCCCTGCTTACTCTCTGGCTTCCTGGCTCCAGAACCCTCTATGGAGACAAACACCGTCAAGGACAAGCACCTGGACTATCTCCTCCCGCAAAGAGATACAGGCTGGTGGGAAAGCTCCGACCAGCAAGGCCATATGCCCCCCCTCCCGTACCTAAAACCCCAAGTAAAAATCCTTCCTTTTAGCTCTTCGGGGAGTTTGGGATTTCAGCATTATCTGCCCTCTCTCCTTTCTCAACACTGTGCAAAAATAAAATTCCTACTTTCTTCCACCATCCCCTGTGTCAGAAATTGGCTTGCTGTGCAACAGGTGAGTGAACTCACTTCAGGTTCAGTAACAAAAACGGGGTGAGTGTTATGCATGAAGTTAAAGACACCAGGGGGAGTGTTACACAAGAACTCAAAGA
>NW_025802483.1:0-6548 GCF_021613505.1 Equus quagga | reverse complement strand
GTTTCTTCTTGACTCGACTTTGGGAGGTTGTAAGAGTCTAACAATTTATCCATTTCCTCTAGGTTATCCGTTTTGTTGGCATATAGTTTTTTGTAATATTCTCTTATAATCTGTTGTATTTCTGCGGAGTCTGTTGTTATTTCTCCTGTTTCATTTCTGATTTTGTTTATTTGAGTTTCTCTCTTTTTTTCTTTCTAAGTCTGGCTAGGAGTTTGTCATTTTTATTTATCTTCTAAAGAACCAGCTCTTTGTTTCATTTGATACTTTCTACTGCCTTTTTTGCTTCCATAGCATTTGTTTCTGCTCTGATTTTTATTATTTCTCCCTTATGCTGTCTTTGGGCTTTGTTCTTCTTTTTCTAATTCAGTTAGGTGTAATTTGAGATTGCTTATTTGGGATTTTCCTTGTTTGTTAAAGTGTGCCTGCATTGTGATGAATTTCCCTCTTAATACAGATTTTGCTGCATCCCATATGAGTTGGTATGGCATGTTATCATTTTCATTTGTCTCCAGATATTTTTTGATTTCTCCTTTAATTTCTTCAATCATCCATTGCTTGTTCAATAGCATATTGTTTAGTCTCCACATCTTTGTCCCTTTCTCAGCTTTTTTCCTGTAATTAATTTCTAGCTTTATAGCATTATGATTGGAGAAGATGCTTGTTATTATTCCAATTTTTTCTAAATTTATAGAGGCTTGTCTTGTTTCCCAACATATGGTCTATCCTTGAGAATGCTCTGTGCACACTTGAGAAGAATGTGCATTCTGCTATTTTTGGATGGAGTGTTCTATATATGTCTATTAAATCCAACTGGTTTAGATTTTCATTCAATTCCACTGTTTCCTTGTTGATTTTCTGTCTGGATGATCTGTCCAATGATATGAGTGGGCTGTTGAGGTCCCGTAATATTATTGTATTATTTTTAATATCTTCTTTTAGCTTTTTTAATAGTTGCTTTATGAGCTTTGGTCCTCCTGTGTTGGGTGCACAGATATTTATAAGTGTTATTTCTTCCTGATGGAGTGTCCCTTTGATATTATATGTTGCCCCTCTTTGTCTCTCTTTACCTTACTTATCTTGAAGTCTACTTTGTCTGATAGAAGTATTGCAACACCTCCTTTCTTTTGTTTTAAATTAGCTTGTAGTATCATCTTCCATCCCTTCACTCTGAGCCTGTGTTTGTCATTGGAGCTGAGATGTGTTTCCTGGAGGCAGCATATTGTTGGGTCTTGTTCTTTAATCCATCTTGCCACTCTGTGTCTTTTTATTGGAGAATTCAATCCCTTTACGTTTAGAGTGATTATTGATGTTTGATGGCTTAATGCTGTCATTACATCACTCTTTTTCCGGTTTTCCTGCATTTCCTTTGTGTGTTTTGGTCTACCCATTGAATTATGTAGATTTTTATGAAGTGTTTCTTTGTTTTTCCCTTACTTATTTTTCGTGTCTCTGCTCTGCTTTTTAGTTTACTGGCTACCCTTAAGTTTGTATTCAGAATCTCGTGTATAACATAGTCAATTCTCTGATAGCCTCTTATTTCCTCAGTCTAAACTGATTCAGTCCCTTTCCTACTTCCCTCCTAAGTTATTTTTCTCACATCTTATTCCAACTTGTGTTGTGAGTTTGTGGTTAAAGTGACAAGATTGTCTTTGTTTTTGGTGTTTTCCTTCCCTTTAGCCTAATACTGTAGTTGAATATTTGCTATCCTATTCTGATTCTATTTATCTCCTTACTCTGTGTTTTGTGGCTTGTTTCTCCCTTTTTTTCTTTTTTCAGGTATGAGGGCCTTCTTGAGGATTTCTTGTATTGGGAGTCTCATGGCTATGAAGTCCCTTAGCTTTTGTTTGTCTGGGAAAGATTTAACTTCTCCCTCATATCTGAAGGATATTTTTGCTGGATAGAGTATTCTTGGCTGAAGATTCTTGTCTTTTAAAGTTTTGAATATGTCATTCCATCCTCTCCCAGCTTCAGGTTTCTGCAGAGAAATCTGCTGAAAGCCTGATAGGGGTTCCTTTGTAGGTTATTTTCTTCTGCCTTGCTGCCCTGAGTATTCTTTCTTTGTCATTACTTTTTGCCAGTTTTACTACTATATGCCTTGCAGTAGGTCTTTTTACATTGACAAATCTAAGAGGTCTGGAAGCTTCCTCCACACATATTTCCCTCTCTTTCCCTAGATTTGGGAAGTTCTTTGCTATTATTTCTTTGAACACACTTTCTGCTCCATTCTCCTTCTCTTCACCTTCTTGAATACCTATAATTCTTATATTGCATTTCCTCATTGAGTCAGATGTTTCTCAGAGACTGTCTTCGTTTCCTTTTGCTCTTAGTTCTCTCTCCTCCTCTATGTGGAGCATTTCAACATGTCTATCTTCAGTTATGTTGATTCACTCCTCTATGGTGTCCACACATGCAAACAGGAAGTCTATATTTTGTTTTATGTCTTTCATTTCAATATTTCATCAAAATATTGCCTCTAATATTTCTGATTGATTCTTCTTTATAGTTTCAATCTCTTTTGAGAAGTAGCTCCTGAACTTGTTGAATTGTTTCTCTACATTCTCTTTTGCCTCATTAAGTTTTTTGGTGATAGCTATTTTTAATTCATTGTCATTTAGCTTACATATTTCTGTGTCCTCAGGACTGAGTTCTGGGTGCTTGTCATTTTCTCTCTGGTCTGGAGATTTGATGTAGTGCCTGATGTTAGAAGGTCGGGTCTTTCTCATTCTGATATTGTTCGGTTGCAGTTACAGCCTGTTGCTCCTGGGTGGGGGTTGAGAGCCAGGTATTCAGAGTCCTCCGCCTTCAGCCGAGATGGCACTGCCTGGGTTGGGGGAGGTGCAATCCCAGGTTTCCCAATCAGCTCTTGCTCTCTGGTCTCTTGGGTCTTGGTTTGATGAGGTCACCCTGCGTGAAAGCTTTCACCCTATTAGAGGGCTTCACTCTAGGCTGCAAGGGCCCATGGGCATCCTGGGTGATCCCACGGACCTGTGACCCCTCCCTCACTCCTTCCCTCACAGATCCTTCTGCAGCAGCCACCTCAGTCTTTAGGGGAGGGAGCATAGTTCTCTCTCACCCAGTTCCAGCTCCTCCGAGGGGGCTCCAGCCTCTCTGCCCTCCGTCATGTGTCTGTGTGTCTCCCTGAGGATTTTTGTGCTGTTAGGCTATTTTCTGTTGGTATATGGTTGCTCCTTTTTGTTGTATGTTGGAGGGGGGAGAGTGCCTGGAAAGTTCACTCTGCCATGATGCTCCCAATGCAGCTTTTTAAAATGCTACATTATGACCTGTATGAAATGCTTCCTACTTCCTAATTACTTCAGCCAGCAAGGATCTCACCATGTTTTGAGAGAGGAGTCAGCCAACTTTTTCTGTAAAGGGACAGATTGTGAATGCTTTCAGCTTTGTAAATCACATAGAGTCTCTGTTATATATTCTTCTTCTCCTTTCTTTCTTCCTTTTTTTTAACACTTTAAAAATATAAAAACAATTCTTAGTTCTCTGGCTGCACAAAAACAGATCATGATCCAGATTTTGGCTGCAGGCCATAGTTTGCTGACCCCTGAAAACTAAATGTGTTCAGCACTTTTCACCAGAAAACTCTGATGTTTATCACATGCCACTGTGCTTCCTAGATGTTTATATAGTTTTTTTGCTTTTTTGTAAATTCTAAATTCCTTGAGAGAAGTGCACCACCTTATCTTTAGTGATTAAGAATAAGCATGGGATCAGAGGGCTCTGGGTTTTTATTCTGGCTCTTTACCAGTTACTAGCTGTGTAACTTTGGACAAATTCATTTATCTTCCCTAGTCTTTATTTCCTCAAATACAAAATAAGATTGAAAATAGTACCTATTATAAGGTAGTTAGTTTGTGTGATGCAGCTCTTAGGCTCTGTGAGAATAAAATGAGTTAATACATATAAAACAGTATATGGTACACCAATGTTCATAGCAGCATTATTCACAATAGCCAAAAGATGGAAACAACCCAAATGTTCACTGATGGATGAATGGATAAACATCCATCACTTCTGACATATATTACAACATGGATGAACCTTGAAGACCTTATGCTAAGTGAAATAATTATTTTGAATTATTATAATTCAATAATTAAATTATGTCTCATTATTGAAATATATTATTCCACTTATGTGAGGTACTTAGTGTTATCAAATTCACAAAAATAAAAAGTGGAATGGTAGTTGCTCCGGACAGAGGGCTAGGGAGGAAAGAATGGAAAGTTACTGAGTTTCACTTTGGGAAGACAAAAAAGTTCTACATATAGATTACGGTGATGTGATGAGTGCACAACAATGTGAATTGCTTAATGCCACTGATTTGTACCATTAAAAACAGTTAAAATGGTAAATTTTATGTTATGTATTTTTTACCTCATAAAAAAATTAACGTATTATCTGACCCCAAATAGCTAATATTTATTGAGTGCTTCTAAAGCAAAAATAATAATTAGCAGTAGTAATAGTAGGAGTAAAACTGGTAGCTGAGCATGTTATGTTTTACAGCATCCAGCCCAGAGCTGTGCACAAAAGTAAATGCTAAATAATGTGTACTGATGGAGTTAAACACAAACCTCTGTAACAGGTACACTCAGAATAACACGTAAAACACCAGACAACATTCTGTTGCCAAAGAAGTGTCAAACCCTGAAAGAGCTTGTTCAGTTAGGTTACAGTAGCCCAGGGGGCACATGTGATGTATAATTACTTTACATGGCCTGAATCCCCTACGGTTTCATTTAAATTGGCTACTGCACTGCCAGTAGTGTGACGTTGGAAACTTAGACCAAATTTGACAGAAAAATCCTCAGAATAAGAGTAATGCATTCCTAACTCTCTGTCATTGACAATTATAATTTATTTTTTAAAAATGGAAATATGACAGTCATATTATGAAGTGGTTATACCAGTTTTAAATTCCATATTAGTAATGAAATATGTTCTTTGTGCATTTTAACTAATTTTTGTAAGGTGTCCCAATCAACTGATGAATAGTTTTAGGACTGCTGCTATAATTTTCAACCTGGAGAGCTCTTCACTATTTTAATTGATACTTTACTGAAAATTAAAAGGCCAGTGTTATCTATCATTCTATAGTATGCTTTGTAAAACATCACCATTTGGGATTACTCCTTCCAGTGTAATATGTATATATATTTTCTGTTTACAGCTAGGACCATTCTTATAAATCCCTTTGATTTTTATGAATCTCAGTGGATGTAGCAATCTTCCTTTGTTTCAGAGTGTAGAATGTGAAAATGGGGATGACGATGCTGATGATGATAACGGTTGTGCTAATAATTCCTTGTATACCAGAGTTTTATTTTAGCTTTTAAAAAATTTGCCTGTCATCTGGCACAGAAACTACTTAAGTCAGATCTTTTACATCATAAAGCTAAAAGAAAAAAAAGCTATGTTCTATTTAAAAAGTATAGCATCATGAGATTTTAAAGATCATGGCTTTTCTTAACCTTATTGTTTTATTATAATCCCCAAAGTTACTGAGTTTCCAAGTTTGTTATTAAGAATTAGAAATATCCTGGGCGTCATAGCTTCCATGAGGTTTGCATGTGTACTGTCTCAACACTGTCTCTTATCTGTTAGAGAAGAGCTGTTGAAGATATTCTATAATTAGTTTAGATTGCTTGCAAAAATAGTTTTTATTTGTAATTTTCCCCAAACAAGAGTAAGGTATTTTATGTTTCAAGGTATTAATATATTTAATTGAGTTCATGCTATGGTTCAGGTACTTAAGAAATTAAGATAAATTAATGTAAAATATATTTTAGAAAAGAGATTGCAACAAGAAAAGGGAAAAGGTCTGTGAAGTGCCCTGAGAAGGATGGCTTAGTGAAGTGGAGGATGAGGGGGAGATCACTTGGTGACCTGGAGCCAAAGAAGAAGGCCCAAGTAACAGATTATTGATGTAACTTCTGACCTTCCACCCACATATCTTCTCCATCTTCTTATCAGAGTGCTCAGTGAAATAGATGGGTATTGTAAAGAGATATTTTGTTGTTTTGTAAACAACAAAATCCAAAAGTTGTGGTTCTTGAAAGCAGTATTAGTCAAAAATATGGTTTTTTTCACTTTTTATTGAGACTTTTTTTTAGAGGAGTTTTAGGTTCACAGCAAAATTGAAGGAAAATTACAGAGATTTCTCATATACTCCACGCTCCTACACATGCATAGCCTCTCCCATTATCAACATCCCCCACCAGAGAAGTACATTTGTTACAAGTGATGAATCTACATTAACACATCATAATCACTCAAAATCCAGAGTTTACATTACGGTTCACTCTTCATGTTGTACTTTCTATAGGTTTGAACAACTGTATCCATCATTATGGTATAATGCATAAAAAACAGGGGCCGGCTCTGTGGCCGAGTGATTAAGTTTGCACACTCTGCTGCGGTGGCCCAGGGTTCAGATCCTGGGCGGGGACATGGCACCACTCGTCAGGCCACATCAAGGCGGCATCCCACATCCCACAACTAGAAGGACCTGCAACTAAGATATACAACTGTGT
>NW_025802482.1:0-23096 GCF_021613505.1 Equus quagga | reverse complement strand
GAGGCCATGCTGATTCAAGCTTGAAACTTGATTTGAAACCAGAGGCTGGACTTGGGGCTTATCAGACGTACAAATTCTCCTGCCTTAATCATAATCCAAAATCAAGAATGGTGTCCTGAGGACATTGTAGAGAAGGATTGATGCCTCCTTTCCTTTGCCTCTAGCATTAATTGAGAAGTCTCACTTTCCATAGCTCTGGCATTATGGAGGCCAACTGTGTACATGCTAATGTGTCACAATACATCTCTTGGAACCCATGAAGGAATGGAACCCCATCATGCTTCTAGTATGCCTCATTTTTTGGCAGGGCGCCAGAAGTGTGCTGAGAAAGACCCTTTTCCAGATGGCTTCATTGCTTTGTGAGGGCTGCACTGCCAGGCTAGTGTGTTCACTTTGGCTCCAATGAAATACTCTCCCCCTATCTCTTAGAGTAGAATGATTATTGATAATGTGTATTGACACCATATGTAAGGAGGTTGGCTCAAAAGTAGAACATTACCATTATCTTTATAGAAAAATAAACATGCCAGATCTGAGGATGTACATCAAACAAACAACACACCCTATAGAAATAAAATAAACCAATATCTACACATAGTCTAAGGGAACGTTCAACGATCGGTGGTCAAGTTCAAAATTTCCCAAATCCAGGAATGAAACAGAAAAGTACCTTCCCTGAAGCGGATTCATCAGATTCGTCTAATTTGTCTCAGATACATTATGTTCATGAAGGAGGTTTCCATGACTACCTATAGTTTGGAGTTTAAGATATCAGGACGTAAGACCAAGCAAGATGACCACGTGTTCTCAAGCTCACTTTGACTTAGGCTAGCATGGCAAAGATTGCAACAAGTGACCAATGTAAATTCAAAGACAACACCCAACAATGAAAAGCATTCACACGTAGGCCTATAGAACATAGGGTGATTATACAAATAGAAAATTGATACCTTGGGATGAAGGAGAACTGACTGACAAGCATACCATAGGGAGAAATCTGAGAAAGACCATGATGATTATACTATGGAAAGCAAAATGGGCTCAGAAAAGGGAAAGCAAACACAAATCACACCTGAATAATCCACAACGAAAGATGTCAGACTTTAGACAGACTATGCTTGAACTTTTGAAAGTCAGAGAGTGTCACAAACCAAAAAACCGCAGTGAGGTAAAACCTGGGCTACCTGGAAAGGGTGAGAATGAGACTGCTCCAAACGTGCTCAGAAACACTGTGTCCATGAAGCTTGCCGGGACAGCAGAGACACAATTTTGACAAATTGTTTGACTTCGCAGTTGACCAAAAATGCAAACTGGCTACGTCTACTCAGTGCCAGACTTGGGCTGAAGTAGCATATTTAAGTCACATTATACTGAACTGCAGGCTCCCAAGGGAATATGAAAGGGGCCGGCCAGTGGAGAATTGGGGAAGTCCGTGCATTCTGGGTCAGAAATCTGGAGTTGACAGGGTGGAATACTGGAGGTAAACCTCTTCACCACTGGCCAAGCCATTCTGTGGCAGGCGTGGGAAGGAGTGTAGAGGCAGATGAGAAGTGACGATAGACAGGGCCACTCTTCCTTAGCAAATACAGGAGCACTGTCATCAGATGTGAGAACAGCGATAAACTTCTGTCAAAAGGAAGCAAATTAAAAGTTGCAAAGAATAGGAAAATTGGACCTCAAAAAAAAAAAGTCAGTGAGAAGCTTTAGATACCTAGGAATAACCTCGCCCCAACAGGTGAAAGCTCGGTAAATCGAAAACTAGCAAACCTTGTGGAAAGAAATGGGAGAAGACACAAGGAAGCAGAAGGATATTCCATGCTCTTGAAACGGAAGAATTAACACACTGGAAACCTCCACTCTGGATAAAGCAATCTCTAGATTACATGAAGTCCCAGGCAAAGTTGCAGCTATATTTCTCACAGAGATAGAAGCGAGCATCCTAAAGTTTACATCCAGCAACAAAAGACCATGAATGGCCAAAGGAATCCTGAGGAAAACGAACAAAGCTCAATGTATCACACTTTCTGATTTCAATATATAGGATGAAGAAATAGGATTGGAAATGACGCAGTCTGGGATGAAAACAGACACGCAGAACCATGGAACACAATCGAGAGCCCAGAGGTATACGCACACATACATGGACAGCCCATTTCCGACCACGGAACCAAGAGGACACAGTGGAGAAAGGAAAGTCTCTACAATAAACGGTGCTGGGAAGACTGCAGAGCCTCATGTAAGACAAGGAGAGTAGACCACGGTGTTACAACAGGCACAAACACCAACACAAAATGGATTAAAGTTTTGAATGTAAGACTGCAAACCACGAGACTTCTGTAAGGAAACCTAGGCAGCATGCTATTTGACATCTGTCTTAGCCTCCTATTAGTAAGATGCATGTCTGCTTGGGCAAGGGCAACAACGGAAACAGGAAACAAATGGGACTACATCAAACGCAAAAGCTTCTGCCCAGCCAAGGAAACCATCGACTCAATGCAAAGACAGTACAACCACTGGGAGAGGATGTTTGAAAACCACACATCGGTGAATGGGTGAATAGCCAAAAGATGCAGTAAACTCATATGGGTCCACAAGAGAAAAAAAATAAGCCCATTAAAACCTGGGCAGGAGGTGGAAACAGAGATTTCACCCAAGAAGATATAGAGATGGCCAACAGGTGTATGAAAACATGTTCATCATCATTAAGACTCAGGGCAATTGAAATCCAAATGGCAGTGAGATAGCAGCTCACTGTGGTCAGAATGACTATAGGTAAAAAGTCAGGAAACAAATGTCAGAGAGGAGCTGCAGAGATGGGAAGACTCCTGCAGTGCTGCTGTGAGTGTAAGCTGGTGCAGCCAGGACGCAAATCAGTGTGGAATTGCCTCAGACATGTCAGAATCCATCTACCATATGATCCAGCTATTATTCAGTGGCGTGTTTATCCAAAGACCTTGGAAAAAGTCGTGCACTGATATATGTGCACCCCTGTGTTCACCCTGGCCTTACTCCCGTTATCCAAGACTTGGAAGCCGCCCTGATGCCCATCAAGGCAGAAGGACGAATAGAGAAAGAAGGTTGGAGAAGGAAGCTGGGCTTTATGAACACAATGGCATATCTCTGAGCCATAACAAAAGAGAGAATCCAGCCATTAGGGACAAGAAGGATGGCTCTTGAGGGTTTCATTGAAAGTGAAACAGCTCACAGGGAGAAACTCAAATACCGTAGGAGCTCACTTACAAGGAGAAGAGACAAACAAGGACCAACAAACTGGAAAGCTTTGCGGAAAGAAATTAAAGAAGACACAAGGAAACGGAAGTCTATTCCACGCTCTTCGAATGGAAGAACGAACACACTTGAAATGTCCATATTGGATAAAGCAATCTCTGGATTCCACACAAGCCCCATCGAAGTTTCAGCAATCTTTCCCACAGAAATAGAAGAGAGAATCCTAAAGTTTCTATCCAGCAACAAAGGAGCAGGAACGGCCAAAGGAATCCTGAGGAAAACGAACAAGGCAGCACGTACCACATTTTCGAATTTCCACATATAGGACGAACTGCTAGGTACCGAAACGGCAAAGGCTGGCCACAAAAAGAGGCACACAGACACAAGGAACAGAATCGAGAGCCCAGAGGTCAACTCCCACATATATGGACAGCCCATTTTAGACCAAGGAGCCAAGAGGAGACAGCAGAGAAAGGAGAGTCTCGACAAGAATCGGTGCTGGGAAGACTGCACAGCCACATGTAACACAATGAGAGTAGACCGTGATGTTACACCAGCCACACACACCACCTCAAAATGGATTAAGACCTTGAATGGAAGACTTGAAACCATGCAACTTCTAGGAGAAAACGCAGGCAGCTTGCTCTTTGCCGTCTGGCTTAGCCGATTATTTGGAAGAAGCGTTTGTGACTGGGCAAGGGCAACAAAGGAAACAAGAAACAAGCGGGACTCCATCCAACGCAGAAGCTTCTGAACAGCCAACGACTCCATCGACTCAATGCAAAGACAGCACAACAACTGCGAGTGGATGTTTGCAAACCACACATCGGAGAAGGGGTGATTAGCCAAAATATCCAATGAACTCATATGTCTCCACAATAAAAATCAACGAGTCCCATAAAACGTGGGCAAAAGATGGAAACAGATATTTCTCCCAGGAAGATAAAAGATGGCCAACAGGCTGTATGAAAACATGTTCTTCATCATTAATTCTTTGGCAATGCAAATACGAACGGCAATGAGACAGCAGCTCACTGTGGTCAGAATGGCTATAGGGATGAAGACAGGGAACAACAAGTCTCGGAGAGGAGGTGGAGAGAAGGGAAGCCTCCTGCACTGCTGGGGGGAGTGTAATCAGGTGCAGCCACTACCCAAAGTGCTGTGGAATTGCCTTAGCATTTTCAGAATCCATCTACCATATGATCCAGCTATTCCTCTGTGGCATATATATCCAAAGAACTTGGAAACACTAATGCTCAGAGATCCATGCAGCACTGTGTTCACCACAGCCTTATTCCCAATATCCAAGACTTGGAAGCCTACGTGGTGCCCATCAAGTGACGAATGGAGAAGGAAGACGACTATAGCCACACAATGGCCAATCTTCGGACTGTATAGATGTGGCCATCTTGGGTGACATGTTCATAAACACCGTCAGAATTCTAAGTTGTCCTGACAACCTCCAAGCACACAGTGTTTCAGAGCCATCGCATACCAGTCTGACCACTCCCCATTTCCAGGTAGGATAGTTTTCCTTTCTCTGGATTTCTTGTCGGTTTCTAAATTTCTCCTCGAACTTTGAAAGGTCTACTACATTCCCTCTACACACCAGTCTTTTTCCGTTACGATTATCAAAGATTTTATCTCTTATGTTTTGTGGATATGGTGAAATGGGTGGACTTTCCCCAGAGAAAGTCATGGACTCCCTCCCAAGTTGAAGTTGCCCAGGCAATCCCCTGATGCACACTTATTGTGTCATCTCCTAGCAGTCTGACAATTCCACCAGGCAAGTCACATGTTTCCTTCCTTCATCATTTGGGGAAGTGTAGCTGATGCGTTCATAGATTGTAATATTCACATGGTTTTTTTCTGGTGCATATTGCTCAGTTTCCCTCACCATTTCTACTTCTTTGTGATCTCTGTGCCCACCAGACCGTGAAATCTGGATTTCCTAATGCTAGTAATCTGATCCACAACCGTGGTGCTATCCTGTGAAGCTCAGGCCGCCCAAGCGGTACGTGGGCACTTACCTGCTACATCACATGTCCGCCAATGAATTGGACTTCTGTACCAACCTTTGGCCTGAACTTGGGAGGATGTTGGCCTGCTTCGATCATTCGTGAAGGGAATCAGTAGTAACATGAATGACCGTAACATTTACCTTTGGTTGATGGGTTCAGCACAGAACATATTCTCTTGCTTTTATTCCGCTTCATCACTTTGCTAAGGTCTACCTTTCTGTAGCATCATTAAGCATTTGGTGGTGATTACTAATCCTTGGAAGTTCATCTTCTCTAATCTCTTTCAACCTCCAAAGCTTAGGCCGTAAATCTGCACCGTTTTTTGGAGTTTAGATTTTATGTGAATTGATTGCCGTAACCCAGCATTATAACATCCTATAGCTTTTCACATCTACATTCTCAGAGATTTAGACTTCTGTGTAGGTTACATCATCTTCACCACTGTAAGCCTAATTACAGGCCCTCACCACACACTTGTGCCTAATGAACTCTTTCTCCCTCAGACCCCCGCATCCATTTCCCTTTGGGAACTACCAATCCCATGTCACGTCCTACCTTTTTGTTGCTCCGTTTTTCCTCTTCTCCTTGTACGTGAGATCCTGTGGTATTCAACCTTATCCCTGGAGCTTGCTTCAGTTCCCCTAAGACCCTCAGGAGCCATTCTGGTGGTCACAAATGGCTGGACTGCATCCATTCCTACAGCTGAGAGCTATACCATCGTGTGGCTATAGCCGATCTTCCTTCTCAGTTCATCTCTTGATGGTCACCACAGACGCTTCCAAGTCTTGGATATCGGGAGTAAGGCTGTGGTGAACACAGCAGTGCATCGATCTCTGTGCATTAGTGTTTCCATGATGTTTGGATATATACACCACAGAGGAATAGACGGATCATATGGTAGGTGGATTCTGAAATTTCTGAGGCAATTCCACACCACTTTGTGTAAGTGGCCGCACCGGTTCACATTCCTACCAGCAGTGCAGGAGTCTTCCATTCTCTCCACCTCCTCTGTGAAACTTATTGTTTCCCCTCTTCATCCTTATAGCCATTCTGACCACTGTGTGTTGCTATCTCATTGCCGTTCGGATTTGCATTGACCAGAGACTTAATGATGATGAACATGTTTTCATACAGCCTGTTGGCTATCTTCCTGTCTTCCTGGGAGAAATGTCTGTTTCCATCTTTTGCCCAGGTTCTATTGGGTTCGTTGTTTTTATTCCTGTGAAGACGTATGAGTTCATTGGATCTTTTAGCTACTCACCCCTTCTCCGATGTGTGGTTTGCAAACAGCCTGTCACAGTTGTGCTGTCTTTGCATTGAGTCGATGGTGTCGTTGGCTGGGCAGAAGCTTCTGCATTAGATGGAGTCCCGCTTGTTTTTTGTTTCCTTTGTTGCCTTTGCCCACTGACACATGCTTCTTCCAAATAGGCAGCCAAGCCAGGTGGCAAAGAGCAAGCTGCCTGGGTTGTCTCCTAGAGTTGCACGGTTTCAACTATTCCATTCAAGGCTTTAATCCATTTCAAGGTCGTGCGTATGTCTGGTGTAACATCATGGTCTACTCTCATTGTGTTACCTGTTGGTGTGCGGTCTTCTCAGCACCGTTTCTTGTGGAGACTCTCCTTTCTCCACTTTCTCCTCTAGGCTCACTGTTCGAAAATGCGCTGTCAGTAGATGTGTGAGTTGGCCTCCGGGCTCTCGTTCTGTTGCATGAGTCTGTGTGCCTATTTTGGGGGCCAGGCTGTGCTGTTTCCGTACCTAGGGCTTCGTCCTATATGTTGAAATCAGAAAGTGTGATACTTACTGCTTTGTTCGTTTTCCTGAGGATTCCTCTGGCTGTTCTGGGTCCTTTGTTGCTGGATAGAAACTTTAGGATTCTGTCTTGTATTTCTGTGGGAATGATTGTTGCAACTTTGACTGGGACTGCATGCAATCCAGACACTGCTTTATGCGGTATGGACGTTTGAAGTATGTCCGTTCTTCCATTGGAAGAGCATGGAATAGCCTTCCGTTTCCTTGTGTCTTCTGTAATATCTTCGCCCAAACCTTTGCAAGTTTTCTGTTTCCATAGCTTTCTGCTGTTTGGCCACGTTTATTCCTAGATATCTTTTTCTTCCTACTGGCATGCTTTCTTTTTTGAGGTTCAGTTTTTCTATTCTTTGCAACTTTCAATTGGTTTTGTTTTGACAGAAGTTTCTGGCTGTGCTCACATCTGTTGGCCATGCTGCTGCATTTCCTGAGGAAGAATGGCGATGTCTATCGTCGCTTCCCATCTCCCTCTACACTACCTCAGACGCCTTCCCCAGAATGGCTGGACGAGCGGTGAGGTGGCTCACCCCCAGGATTCCACATCGCCGACCCTGGGCTGCTGAACCAGAATGTGCAGACTTCACCATGGCCCCACTGGCTGGCCCTTTTCATGTTCCATTGGCAACCTGCAGTTGAGTGGATTGTGACTTGAATATGCTACTTGAGCCCAACTCTGGCCCTGTGTAGATGAGGCCAGCTTGCTTTTCTGGCCCACTGTGATGTTGGGTGATTTGTCAGAATCGTGTCTCTGCTGTCCGGTCTAGCTTCGTGGACACAGGGTTTCAGAGCCCGCGGAGAGCAGTCTCATGTCTCACCCTTCTCATTTAGGCCAGGTTTGACCTTTGCTGCTGTTTTTGGCGTTGTGACTTTCTCTGACTTTCAAACGTTCAAACAGAGTGTGTCTAATGACTGACGTCTTTCACTGTGGATTAGTCAGCTTTGATTTCTGTTGGCCTCCATATTCCGGGATCCTTTTTTCTTTTCTATAGTCTAATTGTTATGGTCTTGCTGAGATATCTCCGTTCGATTTGCTTATCAGTGCGTTCTCCTTCTTTCCAAGTTAGGAGTTTTGTATGTCTTTAATTACCATAGGTTCTGTAGCCCGACGTGTGAGTCATTTCGTGATTGTTGGGTGTGGTCTTGGAATTTCCATCGGTCACTTGTAGGAATCTTTGCTATCCCAGCCCAGGTGACACTTAGCCCTGAGAACACATGGTCGTCTTGGTAGGTTTGAGATTCTCAGATCAGAAACTCCAGATTCGAGGTTGTCCGGACAGCCACCTTCACGGACATTATGTTTTTGAGAGAAATTAGAGAAATCTGATGAATTCCTCCCTCCAGGTAAGTGATTTGTCTGTCTCTTTTCTGGATTTTGGAAGTTTCAAACTTGACCCCTGATCATTGAATGCTCCAACAGATTACGTCTGGATACTGGGCTTTTTATTTCTACATGGTTTCCTATTGGTGTGATTTTCATTCTGAACTTTGGCAGGTGTATTTATATTTAAACATAATGGCAATGTTCTAATTTTCAGCAAACCTTATTCCATATGTTGTCAGAACAAGAAATCAATACTGTTTCCATGGCAAGAGGTGGGGGAGAGAATTTCATTGGAGCCCAACTGAGCACTCTAGCCTGGGAGGGCAGCCTTCACACAGGAACGAAGCCCTCTCGAAAAGGGTGCTTTTAAGCACACTTCTACAGCCCTCCAAACCAAAGGACACACCCCAAGCATGACAATCATCCATTCCTTTAAGTCTTCACAGAGATATCTTGGGACACATTAGCATGTACCAAGTGGGACCCCGTGACGCCAGAGCTATGCAAAGGGAGACCTCTCTTCAAAGAATGCTAGGGGCCTAGGAAAGAAGGCCTCAATTGTTCTCTTCAATGTCCTCAAGAGATCATTCTTGACTTGGGATTATGAGTAAGGCAGAAGGAAAATGTAGGTCTGATATGCCCCAAGTCCAGCCTCTTGTTTCAAATCAAGTTGCAAGCTTCAATCAGCACGGCCTCCACATCTACTTGAGTAGATAACAATGTTCTCCTCTCAGTGCTTGCCCCTCTAGTATCCTTTCTTCCCAATGATTCCTTTCTTATCCCTTGAATCAGTGCCTCTTTGATCTCTTCAAGTTTCTGTGTGCGGTTTCTGTTTGGAAAAGCTGTTTCTGGATGTCTCTCACATGGGTATCCTAGCCACGGCAATCCTCGGACTCTAAACTTGCTGCCATCTTGGGTGACACGTTCACCGTGATGTCATAAACACCCTCAGAATTCTAAGTTGTCCTGAAAACCTCCAGGCACACAGTGTTTCAGAGCCATCTCATATCAGTCTGATGACTCCATCTTTCCAGGTAGGATAGTTTTCCTTGTTCTGGGTTTCTTGTCAGTTTCTAACTTTCTCGTGGAACTTGAAAGGTATGCTACATTCCCTCTACCCACCGGTTCCTTTCCTTTAAGATTATCCCTTGTTTTATATCTTATCCATTGTGTATATGCCCAATTGGGTGGACTTTCCTCAGAGAAAGTCCTGGAGGCCCTCCGAATTGGAAGGTGCCCAGGCAATCCCCTGATGCACAATGATCGTGTGATCTCCTAGCAGTCTAAAAATTCCACTTGGAAGGTCACATGTTTTCCTTCCTTCATCATTTGGGGAAGTGTTCCTGATGCGTTCATAGATTGTCATATACTCATGGTTCTTTTTCTGGTGCATATTGTTAAGGTCTCGTGACAATTTCTCCTTCTTTATGATCTCTGTGCCCACCATACCTTGAAATCTATATTTCCTAATGCTAGTAATCTGATCCGCACCCCTGATGCTAGCTGGTGACGCCCGGGCCACCCAAGTGGAACGTAGGAACCTACCTGCTACATCACAGGGCCGGCCCTGAATTGCACTTTTGGACCAACCTTTGACCTGACCTGTGAAGATGTTGGCCTGCTTCGATCATTCGTGAAGGAATCAGTAATAACATCATGAACGGTAACGTTTTCTGTTGGTTCATGAGTTTAGCACGGAACATGTTCCCTTGGTAGTATTCCTCTTCATCTCTTTGCAAAGGTCTACCATTCTGTAGCAACATTGAGCATGTTGAGGTGATTACCAATGCTTGGAAGTTCATCTTCTCTAACCTCTTTCTGTCTCCAAAGCTTCCATTTGTAAATCTGCATCTCTTTTGGGAGTTTTGGTTTTATGTGAATTGATTGCCGTAACCCAACATTCTAATGACCTATAGCTTTCAGATCTACATCCACATAGATTTAGACTTCAGAGTAGGTTACATCATCTTCACCAACGTAAGCCTAATTACTGTCCCTAACCACACACCTGTGCCTAATCAACACTTTCTCTCTCCGGCCACTGCCCCACTTTCCCTCTGGGAAATGCCAATCCATTGTCATGTGATACCTGTTTGTTGGTCGGTTCTTGCTCTTCTCCTTGTACGTGAGATCCTGTGGTATTTGACCATACCCCTGGGGCTTGTTTCAGTTCCCCTAAAACCGTCAGGAGCCATTCTGGTGTTCACAAATGGCTGGCCTGAATCCGTTCCTATAGCTGAGTGCTATGCCTTTGTGTGGCTATAGCCCATCTTCCTTCTCCATTCATCCATTGATGGGCACCAGGCAGGCTTCCAAGTCTTGGATATTGGGAATAAGGCCAGGGTAAATAGAGGTGTACACCGATCTCTGTGTATGAGTGTTTCCAAGTTCTTTGGATAAACACACCACAGAGGAATAGCTGGATCATATGGTCGATGTATTCGGAAATGTCTAAGGCAATTCCACAGCACTTTGGGTAGTGGCTGCACCTGTTTACACTCCCTCCAGCAGTGCAGGAGGCTTCTCTTCTCTCCACCTCCTCTCCGAAACTTATTTGCTGTCTTCATCGTTATAGCCATTCTGACTGCCATGACCTGCTATTTCATTGCCTTTCAGATTTGCACTGACCAGAGACTTAATGATGATGAACATGTTTTCATACAGCCTGTTGGCCATCTTTCTATCTTCCTGGGAGAAATGTCTGTTTCCAGGTTTTGCCCAGATTTTAATGGGGCTTGTTTTTTTTTTTTTTTCTTGTGGAGCCGTATGAGTTTATTGGATCTTTTGGCTATTCACCCCTTCACCAATGTGTGGTTTGCAAACATCCTCTCCCAGTTGTTGTGCTGTCTTTGCATTGAATCAATGATTTCCTTGGCTATGCAGAAGCTTTTGTGTCTGATGTAGTCCCATTTGTTTCTTGTTTCCTTTATTGCCCTTTCCCAGACAGATATGCTTCTTCCAAATATGAGGCTAAGAAAAATGACAAAGAGCACCCTACCTACGTTTTCTTCCAGAAGTCTCATGGTTTCCAGTATTACATTCTAGACTTCAATCCATTTCGAGTTGATGTTTGTGCCTGGTGTAACACCATGGTCTACTCTCCTTGTCTTACATGAGACTCTGCACTCTTCCCAACACCGTTCATTGTAGAGACTTTCCTTTCTCCACTGTCTCCTCTTGGCGCCGTGATCGAAAATGGGCTGTCCATATATGTGTCCCTATACCTCTGGGCTCTTGATTCTGTTCCATGGTTCTGTTTCTCTGTTTTGCATCCCAGCCTGCGCTGCTTCCATTTCAATTTCTTCGTCCTATATGTTGAAATCAGAAAGTGTGATACCTTGAGCTTTCTTCTTTTTCCTCAGGATTCCTTTGGCTATTCGGGGTCTTTTGTTGCTGGATGTGAACTTTAGGATGCTCGCTTCTATCTCTGTGAGAAATATTGCTGCAACTTTGACTGGGACTGCATGGAATCAAGAGATTTCTCTATGCGGTGTGGACATTTCAAGTGTGTTAATTCTTCCATTTCAAGAGCATGGAATATCCTTCCGCTTCCTTGTGTCTTCTCCCATTTCTTTCTGCAAAGGTTTGCTAGTTTTCTGTTTACAGAGCTTTCACCTGTTGGGGTGAGGTTATTCCTAGGTATCTTATTCTTCTTACTGGCATCCTTTTTCTTTTTTATTGAGGTTCAATTTTCCTATTCTTTGCAACTTTTAATTTGTTTCCTTTTGAAAGAGATTTATCACTGTGCTCACATCTGCTGGAAATGCTCCTGTATTTGCTGAGGAAGAGTGGCTCTGTCTAATGTCGCTTCTCATCTGCCTCTACATTACCTCCCACTCCCGCCCAAGAATGGCTGTACCAGCGGTGAGGAGGTTTACCCCCAGGATTCTACCCTGCCAAATCCTGGCTGCCAACTCAGAGTGAGTGGACTTCCCCAATTCTTTACTGACAAGCCCCATTCATGTTCCCTCAGCAACCTGCATTTGAGTGGAATGTGACTTAAATAGGCTACTTCAGCCCAACTCTGGCACTGAGTAGATGTAGCCAGTTTGTATTTTCGGTCAACTGCGATGTCAGAGAATTTGTCATAATTGTGTCTCTGCTCTCCCGGCAAGCTTCATGGACACAGGGTTTCATAGGACGTTTGGAGGATTCTCATACCCACCATTTCCAGGTAGCCCAGGTTTTACCTCGCTGCAGTTTTTTGGTTTGTGACACTTTCTGACTTTCAAAAGTTCAAGCAGAGTCTGTCTAAAGTCTGACACCTTTCGTTGTGGATTATTCAGGTGTTATTTGTGTTTGCCTTCCCTATTCTGAGCCCATTTTGTTTTTCCATAGTATAATCATCATGGTCTTTCTCAGATTTCCCCCTTTGGTATGCTTGTCAGCCCGTTCTCCTTCATCACAAGGTATCAATTTTCCATTTCTTTAACCACCCTATGTTCTATAGGCCTACGTGTGAGTGCTTTTCATTGTTGGGTGTTGTCTTTGAATTTACATTGGTCACTTGTAGCAATCTTTACCATGCTAGCCTTGGTCAAAATGAGCACTGTGAACACGTGTTCATCTTGGTTGGTCTGACGTTCTGACATCTTAAACTCCAAATTCTAGTTTGTCATGTTAACCTTCTTCATGAACATAATGTACCCGAGACAAATTAGACAGATGTGATGAATTCCGTTCCAGGTAAGATACTTTTCTGTCTCATTTCTGGATTTGGGAAGTTTCGATCTTGACCCCCGATCCTTGAACGTTCCACTAGATTACGTCTAGATACTGGCTTACTGTATTTCTATAAGGTGTGTTATTTGTTTGATTTACAACCTCATGTTTATTTTTCTATAAAGATAATTGTAATGTTCTAATTTTCAGCCAACCTCCTTTCACATGGTGTCAATACACGTCATCAGTAATCATTCTACTCCAAGAGATGGGGGAGAGTATTTCATTGGAGCCAAACTGAGCACACTAGCCTGGTAGGGCATCCCTCACAAAGCAATGAAGCCCTCTGGAAAAGGGTGATTCTCAGCACACTTCTGGAGCCCTGCCAAACAATGTGACATACCTGGAGCATGACGGGGTTCTAGTCCTTCAAGGGTTCAAAGAGATGTATTGTGACACATTAGCATGTACCCAGTGGGCCTCCGTAATGCCAGAGCTATGGAAAGTGAGACTTCTCTTCAATGAGTGTTAGGGGTATAGGAAGGGAAGCATCGATCCTTCTCTACAATGTCCTCAGGAGATCATTCTTGATTTGGGATTATGATTAAGGCAGACGGACAACGTAGGTCTGATAAGACCCAAGTCCAGCCTCTGGTTTCAAATCAAGTTGCAAGCTTCAATCAGCACGGCCTCCACATCTACTTGAGTAGATAACAATGTTCTCCACTCAGTGCTTGTCTCTCTGTTATTTATTGCTTCTCCACAATGACTTCTTTCTTATCCCTTTAATCAGCGGCAATTCTAACTCTTCAAGTTTCAGTGCTGGTTTCTGTTTTTAAATTCTTTTCTGGGTATCTCTCACTTGAGTATCGTAGCCTAGGACAATGCTCGGACTATAAACATGAGGCCATCTTGGGTGACATGTTCACTGTGATGTCATAAACACCCTCAAACTTCTCAGTTGTCCCGGCATCTTCCATACACACAGTATTTCAGAGCCATCTGATACCAGTCTGACAGTTTTCCATTTCCTGGATTTCTTGTCTGTTTATAACTTTATCTTTGGACTTTTAAATGTCTACTACATTCTCTCTAGACACTGAATTCTTTACTTTAAGTTTATCCTTGGTTTTATCTGTCACATTTTGTGGATATGGACAAATATGTAGACTTTCCCCAGAAAAAGTCCACGAGTCCCTCCCAAGTTGAAGTTGCCCAGCCAATCTTCTGATGTTCAATGATCGTGTCATCTTGTGCAGTCCGACAATTCCACCTATGCAAGTCACATCACTTCCTCCATTCTGTATTTGAGAAGTCTACCAGATGCGTCATAGATTGCAATATATTCATGTTGTTTTCCTGGTGCATATGTATAAGGTATGCTCACAATTTCCACTTATGTATGATCTCTGCCCGCACCATACCATGAAATCTATCTCTCCTGATGTTACTAATCTGATCAGCACCCGTGATGCGAATCCATGAGTCCCAGGCCACAGACTAGGAACGTGGGCTCTTACACACCAGAACACGACTGGCCCTGAATTTTACTTTTGGACCAATCTTTTGCCTGAACTTGGGAAGAAGCTGGCCTGCTGTGATTATTCGTGAAGGTAATGAGTAGTAACCTCACAGAAGGTAACATTTTCCCTTGGTTCATGAGTTTAGCACGGAACACGTTGTCTTTGTAGTATTCTTCTTAATATATTTGCAATGGTCTACCTTTGTGTAGCATCATTAAGCATTTGGAGGAGATTCACAATCCTTGAAAGTTTATCTTCTCTAATCTCTTTCAGCCTCAAAAGCTTTATGCCGTGAATCTGCACAGCTTTTTGGATTTTTTCTTTCCCTCTGGGAACCACCAATCCAAAGTGAAGGCTGCCATCAAAGCTAAAATGCTCCGTTTGGCCCCAATGAAATTCTCTCCCCCTATCTCTTGTCATAGAAAAGTACTGATTATGTGGTTTGCCACCGTATGTGAGGAAGTTGGCTGAAAATTAGAACATTACACTTATATTTAACGAAAAATAAACATGCCAGAGCTGAGGATGTAAACCAAACAACTAGCAAACCCTACAGAAATAAAGTAAACCAGTATCTAGACGTAATCTACTGGCACAATGAAGGATCCGAAGTCAAGGTCTAGCCTACCCAAATTCAGAAAAAAAGACATAAAAATATCTTACCTGGAGAGAGGAAATCATCAGATTTGTCTAATTTGTCTCAGAAACATTATGTCCATAAGGTGGTTGCCAGGACAAACTAGAATTTGGCGTTTCTGATCTCAAAATGTCAAACCAACCAAGATGACCTCGTGTTCTCAGTGCTCAGTTGGACCTAGGCTAGGATAGCCAAGATTCCTTCAAGTGAACGATGGAAATTCAAAGACAAAACCCAACAATCACGAAAGCACTCACATCGGCCTAGAGAACACATGGTGATTAAAGAAATACAAAATTCCTAACTTGGAATGAAGGAGAACACACTGATGAGCATATCTATGGGAGACAGCTGTGAAAGACCATGAGGATTGATGTGGATTAAGGCTGCCCCCATTCGAAAGCCCAAGGTTAGCTGGTGAACATGCAGAACTATATGACCCGTTGAACTTCTTTTGGTATGAATTAGAGGTGCCCCAGTGAGAGAAGCCCAGGTCATGCTCACCTACATGCCTATCTATGGGGCCAGTTTCGTATCTAGTGTTATATGACCACACAATATCCAGAACCCATCTGAACTGAAATCATTTAATGACTTTTTACATCATCTTTTCTTTTTCCAGGAAAAATAAGTCACGTACCCATGCCTGATAAAATTAGTCCTTAACCTCAACTCCGGGCAGCAGCAGGAGCTGTGACTGCCCATGGGTCCTTTCCCAATGCAGCAGCAGCAGCAGCTCTTCACTGCCCATGGGTCCTGTCCCCATGCCTGCAGCTCTTCACTGCCCATAGGTCCTGTCCCCATGCTATCCTGTAACATTCTCTAAATAAAAGAGCACCTCTGCCAGACCTTGAAGGTCCAAGAAATCTTATTTTCAACTCTTGAGCTTGCCGACCCCACATCATATCTCGTGGCCCATATGGGGATCGTGCTTCATTGGTTTGTGAGCTTGAATTCTGGTAAGTGCCCTTTCCTTCCTTGTGCCTCTCTCTTTTTCGAGGATGGATCTAAATTCACTTCTCCATCAGGAACTGTCTTGAATAGCTGTATGCATTCATGTTTGCTGCCCATGGCTACTCTATGGTGCAAATCTGGCATTCAGCTTGAAGAGAATCAGTACCTTAAGCCTAAGAGTGATGTAGAATGAATTAATCCATTCCTTCCTGACCCTATCTCTAATACATAAAGTTTACGTGGGAACGGGTCAGCCATTTCAGTCATTAGGATGGTTGGCAATCTCCAAGACTCTCGTGGAAGGTTTCTATCCCTAAAGCTGGATTGGGATACCTCCCATGCACTTGACCATCTGAACTGTGTGAATGTCCCAATCGGGACTTCAGTTCAGGGAAAGTACCAACGTCCATCCTTTGGCTGAGTATTGGAAACCCTTCTTTGGAGAATGGCTCCAACACGCATTGGGTAGAATGTCCCCAGCGTGGCGGAAACTTCTTCACTATTTCTCTCCATCATGTTCTCTCTTAAACTTCTCCTTTTCTCTTGGGGACCACTCACCAGGCACCTATTACTGCCAGGCAGAATAGGAAAGATGTTCACCAGGCACCTGTTACTGCCAGGCATAGCAGGGAAGGTATCCAAGGGATGCAATTCTTGGGGACACCCCCATCACCCCTTGCTATAGGCACCCCACAGTAGGAACAACAGGTAGGATGCTTCCCTAGGTTCAGGGGGGATTTTCAAGGTAATGGACCTGTCTCTTTCATCTTTCTTAGAGTTACAATGGCCATTTTCGTCTCCTTTTGAGCTTTGCAACCGGGAAACAAAGAAATCTTTCAACAGTCAAGTCCTCCAACACTGGGAGCCCCAACTTTGGCTTTCTGGGTCTGATCACCCCGGTGATGCCAAGTAGGGTGCCCTCTGTCGGCGGTTGACTCATTGAGTATTTTAGTCACCTACTGAATGGGCTATGAGGTTAGGAGACCTGTGATTTATTCTGTGAACTGTCATGCTAGGGTAGTGTGCCCCAGCATGGGAACTGTTGTGTGACTTTTATCATGATAACCCTCTGGGAACGGCCATGAGGGTGAGGTCTGGTGTCTTCTTTTAATTTCTCTGTTTTGCTCATCATGTCCTCTGTTGTCACCAAGTCTTGGTTAAGTTCAGGCTGGACCTGACCAGAACCTGGACATTCTGTAAAATTGAAAAACTTGAATATATTTTGCAAGGGACTTAACTCTCAACCCGGCTACTGGGAGCCCCGGCGTCCAGCATGTTCCAGGCCTTTGTAGGCACTGCACCCTTGTCCAGTTCACTGTCAGTCCGACACTGGCTTTACTGCCATGGGGAATGACGTAAGCATCCCAAGAGACTCACCACTTAGGGTCATTCTAACTAATTAGAAACACTTTCAATTGTATGGGTATGCCCCAGAAACTTCATCTGGGAGAAAATTTGTGATGTATCTCTGTGCCTTTCTGGTGCAGTTGGACAGGTAGATCAACCTAGAATGTCCTTCAAGTTTCAGTCCAGTTTCTGAGAAATCAAGAGCAACTGTCCTTACAAAATCCTTGCAAGACTGGAAAGACAGCTCTAGAGGCAGTTCAGATTCCACCTACTTCCTTTATCATGAAAAGGATTCTCATCCACCCTCTCCAGGAACTACTATGTAGCCCATCACTCATTCTTAAGACTGAAACAAAAAGGAGGGGAAAGGATAAATGGTCATAAGTGCACCCTTGCAAAAAGTCTACCATCTCGAGGGCCTTCTCCATAATTATTAGTAAAAAGGCTCAAAACAAAGTGTGGATTCATAACTGGTGAGCTTTATATTATTGTACCTGATTCACTGGAGTAGTTTTTAAAACAATGGTTGTACAGTCTCTGTCTATGGGTGTCTATGTGTACATTATACGTGTGATATTTTTACCCCTGGATGGCCTGGCCAAAATTAAGATCTCTGTTTAGTTGGCTTAAAGAATGTGCTTACATAAATTCTAAATGTAGTAGAAATTAACTCAGTGCCTTTCAAAGTTAATGTGATGTGAATTAACCTTTGGTAAATGAAAGCTTGTTAAAGTTTGTTGGTTTGATTGAAAATTATCTTCTTGTCAGAGTTGTCGGTATTTGCATAGGATGCAGGCATTTCAGCCTGGGTTATCTAGTCATATAAGTTCACTTTCTTAAATTTGTCAGTAAAATAATAGCTTTAAATGATGACCAGTTTTGTCTAATTCCTCATGAGGTTTCCATAGGTAATCTGAACATAGTTGTTGGAAACAAATGGTTTAAATACATAAAACTCATAAAGGTGAGTACAATAACTTTTATGGTGAGTATACTTGTTGAAACAAAGCAGCTTCAAAATTTTTCTGTGTAACAATCTTGACTTTTGCAAAGTTAAGTTAAATGATAAAAAGATGAATATGCGGGTCATTTTTGGATAGGATGAAACACTGAATCATTATTAATAAACATATCTCAGTTATCTACTTTGGGCTTCTTCTTGAAGAGGCTAAAAGCGTGTGGGTGTATCAAAAAGCATGCCTGTGTTTTATTGTAAAGCTGCATGTTTCTAAAGTTATGAAGTGTTTAGAATGCTGATATAAAGGACAATTCATAATTGCTTACTTTTTTGTGTTTAGTAGATCTGTTAAGGCTTAAAAGTTCTAATTAACTTATGGAATTAAAGCTACAGGAAATTAATAAGGAAAAGAGCTCTGTATTCAGGGAAGTTAAAATGTATGCTTTCAGTAAAAAAGGTATAAAGAATGGAAATATTTTTGTTTGATGGGGTAAGAAACATAAATTTGTCCTAATGTACTAGAAAGGAAAAAAGAAAGAGTTGTTGACACATTCTGAAAACGAAAAAGTTGTAGAAGGTTTGTGAAGTAGAAATTCTGAAAAGAGTTTTATGCCTACTCAAGTAGACTAAAGTAAGTTCAATTAAGTGAATGAGTTTGAATGTTCAAAATAAGTAGGTGCAGAAATTGAAATTTGGTTTTCTCTAAAAGGATACTTTTTCTTGAACTTTGGATCTGCTCTTGATAAAGAGGTTATAAAAGCTGTTCCTTTGAGTAAGTCTACCTAAGAGAGAAACGTGTTTTGTGAAAATAATGACTGAGGTCACTCTTAAGATTTTTGACTCTTTCTGTCATCACTTTGAATAGATACCTGAGCATTGTTTCACAGTGAGTGTTGTTTCCTATTTGAAGAAGCATTTTAAAAACTTTGGCTATGTTTTGACAAGCTTCTCCCTCAAAAATATTCAAATCCTGAATGAAGTCTTTCTTTTGACCTGGTGGACAGAGGAGAAATTACTCTGAGGATTTTCAGAGGGCCCCTGAGACTTCTCAAAGAAATTTGCTCTCTGTTCCTGTAAGGAGGAAAACATTAAACTAATTAGGCTTATTTTTTCTATTAAATTACATGGGAAACATTGTGAAACAAGTGATGAAAGATATTCTTAGGTGGTATTAGATGGGTAAATGTTATTAATATAGATGTCTTCAAATTATATAGAATTCCTAAGATTCTGATCTGTCCTGGTTATCAGTCATAAGTCCACTTATTATCTGGAAGGGTCATATGTCACAGAAGTATCCAAGTTTCTTTGTCAATTGCCCTTTTGAGTCCTTTGTCCATTTGCAGATAATTGTTGTTTTTCTCTGATGCTTTTTTCTTTTGTAAATATGTTTCATCTTCCGAGATATTCTGGGAAAGGATTCTGACACAGAGGATCTAAACTACAGGTTTCTGATAAACTTTCAGATTGTAAAACTGAGCTGAGTAAGAAACTACAGAATTGTAACAGAAACTAAGCTCCTCGATCTGCTAAGGACAGATTTAGCTCAAGAATTGATTATACAGGACTGTGTGAACTGATGAGGAGGATTATAATTTTTTAGGACTTCTGTTTGAAATATTGTTGAGTTTTGATGTGTTGTTTTGTTTTCTCATAATGAAGGAAGTCTTTTTCTCTTTTCTCTTATGCTAACTTTGACTTACAGCAATTTGGTGTAATTATACCTTTATGAGCAAAACTGAAACATTTATCTTTTTCTCCCTACCTTATCCCTAAGGAATTGTCAAACCCTTTGTTACTGAGTATGGTCATTTTGTGGCAATATTTGCATAAATTCCATAAGAATCTGTTCTCCTTATAACAGGTCACATTGGTTATATTACCAAGGCTTTGACTGGAATGTCATATTTGAAACATACAGTCTCAGATATGACAAGACAGCATTTCAGGAACAAAGATTGGACTTTCTGGAATATGGCCACTCGGAAACACGGGCCTGGTACCTTGTTTACAGAGATTTTGGCAATCTTACCCGTTAAGTAAGGAAGCGTGCTTATCTGGCAGGTGCAATAACCTCCAAATACTTTGGGGGACCTGAAAGAGAACTCCACTCAAATCTGTAAGTACTGCAGGCAAAATCTGATGGCAAATCCTTGGCTTGGCTTTTCTGGCCTCTAGAGGCCTTCACAGTTCAATCTGTGATTCCTCATCAAAATTTCCAGCAAAGCATACTTTAAAAAGCCTGTATAAACAACTGCTATTCTTGTAGCTGTTATGTAAATAATTGGAGCAAGTTGTATTGAAACTACACTTTACTTGCAAACCTGTTAATCCTGATTTGGCTATCTTTTGTAAAAATGAGGGTGATTTAAGAGGGAAAAAATTATGTTTCTGTAGAAGCTATAGTAGGCATTCATGGATATTAGATTCTAGCTCTTTTCATCCACAAGATTCATCTATTACTAATCGTAATGTCTCCTTGTGCTCATCTATGTCTGACACCTGCGAGTTCCCTGGCCACAATCAAACATTTTCCTTTAAAACTACTCCCAAATACTAACTATATTTGCCTTGTCACAGGTGGATCAGAAACAACAAGTTCCAAAGGGAAAGTCCCCAACTTATCGATACACACAGGATGGACCATATGAAATTTGGGATGAATGTATTTGGTTCACTCCTACTAGTGGTCAACTCAGTAAAAGGTCACTCTCTGTTGGGAACAAACCAATCACACTTGTGACACATGGCCTAATAACAGCCGACCTATGGGAAAAATTCGCTGTTATATGTGTTCTCATATCATAGTCTTAAAAAAGTACTGATTGGTTTGGGACTGACTGGGATAGACAGCCCAGCACGCTTTGGTTAGTCTGTAATGGTGCTCAGTGGCTATGCGGCTCCAATTTATGGCCTTTGCTGCCACCTAAGTGGATTGCACGATGCACACTAGGCTTTAGCTGGATGCAGGGTAGTACTACATTTACTACATCTCCTCCTGCTATCCTACCCAACCTGCAGCAGCACTGAACCAGGTCTGTCTTCCACTGGTATGACCATCTTTCCGCAATTTTCCTTCCCCAATTAGGAATCGAAAGTGTCATCTTGCACATGGAAGTCCTAAACAAATTTATTATGAAGGCATTAAATGATGCACAACATAGCATTTCGCTGCTCAATTTAGAAGTATCCCAAGTGTGTAAGGCAGTCCTCCAAATCCAAATGGCTCTGGATGTCTTGACAGCAGCACAAGGGGGCACCTGTGCCATTATAAAAACTGAATGTTGTGTCTATATTCCTGACTACCATCAAAATATTTCTGGCTTGGTATCCCAGCCACCAAATTAAATCCATGTCTGACCAACCCTAAATCTAAATGATTGGTTGAACTCCTAGTCAGGACAAGGTTTCTGCACTACTTCAAAACCTTATTCATTGGGTTAAACATACTGCTTGTATTTCTTATGATATTTTGTTGTCTGTTTCATTGTTTGTCTTATGCATGTCAAAAATGTTTCACCTCCTGGACCACCTCTCGTCAAAGGATTCTCTCGTCTCCAGAGGCTCTGTACAACTTGTCACCCTTGAACTCCACCGGTGAAGACTTCTGGTCCACTGAACTTCCTACCTGTACCTATGGCCCCATTTTGGGGCAGCTCTACGACCTTGTACAGCCAGAAGTAGTTACAGAAGACTGACCATCATTCATATCCCCAAAGATTTCCGGTCATAATGGGTTCAGGGGTGGTTTATGATGTGGATTAATGCTGCCCAAGCTAGAGAAGCCCAAGGTGACCTGGCCTACATGCCAAACTACATGACCTTGTGGATATTTTTATAGTATGAATTGGGGCTGCCGCAGGGAGAGTAATCTCATATTGATCTGTGAAGGCCTCTAGATGCCAGAAAAGCCAAGCCAAGGACTTGCCATCAGATTTGGCCTGCAGTACCTACAGATGTGAGTTGAGTTCTCTTTGAGGTCCACCAAAATATTCGGAGGCTCCTTGCACCTGGCAGATAGGCAAGCTTCCTTAGTGACTGGGCAAGATTGCCAGAATCTCTGTAAACAAGGTACCAGGCCCATGTTTCCTAGGGACTGTATTCCAGAAAGTCCAATCTTTGTTCCTGAAATGATGTCTTGTCATATCTGAGCCTGTATGTTTGAAATATGACATTCCAGTCAAAGCCTTTGTAGTATAACCAATGTGTCCTGTTATAAGGAGAGCAGATTCTTATGGAACTTATGCAAATATTGCCACTAAATAACCATACTCAGTGACAAAGGGTTTCCAAATTCCTTAGGGATAAGGTAGGGAGAAAAAGATAAATGCTTCAGTTTTGCTCATGAAGGTATAATTTCACCATATGGCTGTAAGTCATTGTTAGCATAAGGGAAAAGAGAAAAAGATTTCCTTCATTATGAGAAAACAAAACATCAAAACTCAACAATATTTCAAACAGAAGTTCTAAAAAATTACAACCATCCTCATCAGTTCACACAGTCCTGTATAATCAATTCTTGAGCTGAGTTTTCTGTTAGCAGATCGCTGAGCTTAGTTTCTGTTAGAATTCTGTAATTTCTTACTCCGTTTAGTTTTACAATCTGAAAGTTTATCAGAAACCTGTCGTTTAGAACCTT
>NW_025802481.1:0-3008 GCF_021613505.1 Equus quagga | reverse complement strand
GTAATTCCTGAATTCTAATCTCGTTTCCCTGGTAGTTCACTTCTCCCGGGTCATGTGATTTATCTCCATCTTCCTCTGTTTATATCGTTTCATGGACTTTTCTACATCTTCGCCTAAACCCGAGGACTCTTCACGTCATTCCCAGGTGCCCTCAGCTCTCGTGTTGCCTCTGATTCCCTGCTCTCCTATCATCCCACCAACGCTCATCCCATCACAGACCCATGAGTGCAGCAGTGTCCTCTCTGGCCTCCCTGTCTCCAGTGGTGAAGTTGGGGAAGGGTGGCCCCAGGTATGCCTCCCAGCCTAATGTTCCTACTTCAGGGTAAGCTCCCTGAGCAGGGATGAGGCTGTCTAGCACAGCCTGGCATTCCACTGCCAACCACCAGACTCAACACCAGGTAGGTATTCAGTAAATATTGGCTATTGAAGACATACCCCTCACTATATAGGTCACGTGGTACTGCATCAGGATGAGGCCTGAACTGGGAGAGAGTCAGCTGTGCACATCTTCCTTTTTCTGCCCTGATCCTGAGAGCTGAGGGGGCATCAACCAGGGAGAGACCTGTGCATGGAATTCCTTCCTAAAGTGCACAGTATGGAAAGAGGGGGCAGTAACTTTGCAGTGGAGAAAACGGACAAGCACTACCTTAGCCAGGCGATCAAGGTCAACGTCAACAGTCATACATCTAGTTAATAACAATGAACCTGTATAATTTCATCTGTTGTAACGAATATCCCCTATTGAGGTAAGATGCTAGTGATAGCAAACCAGAACAGAGGTGTATGGGAACTCTCTGTGCTGTCTTTCTTAAATTTTCTATCAATCTCAAAACTGTTCTAAAAAGTAAAGTCTATCTTTTAAAAAGTTCCAATTAAGTATAGATGAAAAATGGTATCTTGGGTTTTCTTTAATTGGACATGCTTTGTTTACTAATGCAGGGAAATCTGTCCACATTTGGGTTGGCTACTTACATTTGTTCTTCTGTGGATTGCTGATTGTCATGTGCCCCTAAGGTTTATGGTTATCTGTTCTGTGACATTAGTGTAGTCATAGCTCACTGACACAGTCTCATAAACTACCAGAGTCTGAGGAAGTATTAACTGCCTGCTTTTCATTATCCAAATACCCATTTTCCTGATGAAGAAATGGAGATTCAGAGAGGCTGAAAAATTGAACCAAGTCCACATTTAGTGTCACACCTAGACCTTGAACTCACATCTGTCTGACTCCAGAATTCCCTAAACACCACACTATACTGGGAAGTACCAAGTGTGTAACAGTGGCAGGAGGAGGGGGGGATCCTGACAGCTGGCTGGGTGTCCAGTGACAAACTTTAATTCTGTATTTTAATGAAGTGATGACACCCCAACGGGGGTCACCATATAGGCAAACTAGAAGTATGTAGGAAGTCCCTGAGTGGCTGCTGTGAGAAATGGCTCATGAGGGCAACGAGCTTTGTGTCCCAAGCAGAGGGACTAGAGTAGGTCACTCCAGACCTACTGAGCACAGCAAAATGGATCCTCTGTAGTCACCCTCAGAGAAATGCAACTTTCAGGGGCCAGCAGGGGACACAATCTCATGTCATACATCATCATAACTTAATGTTGACACTGAAAACTGAAGCCAGCAAGGGGAATCTCCTCTCCTCAGAATTCTTAAACAGCATCCAAGCTGTGGGGGACCCCATTCACCAGTACTTGCTTCTCAGGTCTTGACCTCAAGAAGTTGGGCAGAAATCCAAAGGCTCTGGACTCAAGGGTTGGGATTTGACCTCTGACTTGGCTGCCTGTCTTGTACAACCTTGAGCAAATCAATTCACCACTGGGGTCCTTGCTTTGTTCATATCAAAACAGGAACCACTGCCCTACTGACCTCATAGAATTTTCCAGCAGATGAATAATAGTACTGATGGCTAACAGTTACTGCACAGTCACTACAGACCGGTATTTTGCAGGCATCATCGCATTTAATACTCACAGCAATCATGCTGGCCACGTACTTATATTATCCTTATTTTATAGATTGGAAAACAGCTCCAGAGGAAGGATATCGTTTGTTTGAGGTCACCCGGTTTGCGAAGATGAAGTCAGAATTTAGAGTCCATGTTGTTCACCGATGAGTCATGTCACTAACTACGTTCCAAAGTGATGCTGATGGAAAGAATGCTGGTGCTTCAGAGTCCTGGGGCAACCTTGAGAAGCTGCAGAGGAGTGGATGACCACGAGGTGGGGATTGGTATTTATCACTGGGTGGATATGCAAGCTGAGGGGATTTGGAGAAGAAAGATGCAGAGAGAAATGAGCTTGACTGGGGAAAATGAGCAGAGAGGGAGAAGAGAGAGTTGGGGCAGCTGCCAAAAGGAATGGAAATCTGGGAAGACAGAGCTACTCGAAGGGGATTTTGAAGAAGCTTTGCTCTCGGGGGGACTTTGTGATAGCTGTTCTCTGGCCTCCACTAAACCTTCAGGAAGATCCCTACTTTTCCTCAATGCCTTTAGAGGTGGATCCAGGGTTACTCATTGTACTGCTCACGGATGGCAGTGCTTCATTTTCATATTCCCACCTGCCTCAATACTTGTTATCCTACTGTTTCAAAATAGGAAAACCGACTCCTATCATAACCCCTAAGGGGTTCTATGTAGTATCTCCTACAGGACTTAAGGGTGGTAATACTCTACAAAAATCAGTTGGTTTTCTAATTAATAACAAAGAACAAGATTAAGAGGATATTAAGAAAGCAGTTCCATTTCCAAAAGCATCAAAAATAATAAAATAGAAAAGGCTGTAAACTGAAAAATACAAATATTACTGAGAAAACCTAATTTAAATAAGTGAAAGGGCAGCCATGTTCACGGATTGGATGACAATACTGTGCAGGTATCCATCAATACCACCCACATCGATCTCCACATTCAATGCCATCTCATTCAGTGCTCACCTCCCTCAGGTCAATCCACAACGTCTACTGCTCTTCCCTGTGGTTCCTTGGTTGGGAAAGTGCTGGATAA
>NW_025802480.1:0-6336 GCF_021613505.1 Equus quagga | reverse complement strand
CTTGTAGATTCCTTAGGATTTTCTATATACAAGATCATGTCATCTGGAAATATAGATTTACTTATTCCATTCCACATTCTACCTGGTGGTTCTACCCAAGGCAACTGGACAAGAAAAAGAAATAAAGACACCCAGATTGGAATGGAAGTGGTGACAGCAGACATCCTTGCTTGTTCCTGATCATAGGGGAAACATGCAGACTTTCACCATTAAGTATGATGTGCACTGTGGGGTTCCATGGATGCTCTTTATCAAGTTGAGGATTTTGTATTCCTAGTTTGATGAGTATTTTGATCAGGAAGAGATTTTGATTTTGTCAAATGTTTTTTCTGCATCTATTGAGGTAGCAGAAATCATTGTGCCTTTGTGCAAACCTTGTTCTGGGCCCTTCAAGTGGCCCTTTTTAGTTATGAAGATGTGAAGCTAGTACAGTCATTACTTCCAGAAGAATGTGTAACAGGCTACTTTGGGGCTTGGCTAAGATCTTGGATTTGGTCTGTGGAGCTTTCTCATGCATCCATTTGACTTCTTAAAGTTAAACCAAGATGAAGGACTCTTCTGGAAGAGAAGTGATACAGACATAACCTCTTCTTAATGAGACATGTCAGATCTGTGAGGCACCTTTTATGGGAATATCTGCCCCACCCAGTCATCATGGTAGTTGATTTACTTCCCAGGAAGAGCTTCTGTGCATTAAGAGAAGGTGTTAGCCACTGTGCCCCAATTAACCCTTATGGAATGGGTAGCTGTACACAGGAGCCTTTCCACAGCCACCATTACTGGGCGAGACTTACAGTGCAGGCTATCCTCAACCTGAGGGTGATCTGGCCTTGGGTTACTATAGTGTCTCATGCAGGAAGCAGTGCCTCACTGAGCATCTCTTCAGGTTTACAGGGTACCATGTGCCTCAGCTAGCATAGCAGTTCCTGCAACAGACAGACACGACCTAATACCAGACCAATGTTCAGTCTCTGATTGACCATTAGTAACAAGTGAGAACCCCTGAGACAACTAGAACTAGCAGGTGGCTCTCTCTGGAAGCCAAAAAAATGTGAAAGTCAGCTCTTGGGTACCTCTGAGTTCTGCTGTCCTGGAAGAAAGCACAGGAGGGTTATTCCACTGGCTCTTGAGAGCAAAAGTGCTGGAAATCTTTTGTTTGTCTCACCAGATACACTCTTTGCCCTTCTCTCCCAAGCTCTGTGCACAGGAGATTGGCATGAATGGGCCAGCTCAACAGACTACCTAACTCTCTCCCTCCCATTTGGGTTTGGTCAGTGGGGTTTGATCTTTAGCAGGAGATCAGAGGGCAAAAGAAGGCGAGGATAGGTCATTTATTCTCCTGATCCCCTCCCTGCTGGCTCAACAAATGGTGTCTGTCTCTCTTCCTAAGGCTACATTTCATGACAGACATCTCTATCCATACAGCTCTCTCTTTCTCCCTCTTTCTGTCTCCCCACCCCCATAAAGACTCTCTCCCATCACCCTGTAACACCTACCCTCAGTTAATAGGACAAGGACACTGCCCCTTGTTGCTTTTACTAACCCAACCTGCATCTCTGTAAATACTCCCTTTGTTAAACCTTTTTCAAATGACCGACCTTGAGCGTGCTTTTTTCTGCCACCACTCTGACTAGTATAGGCAAGCGTCACTTAATGATGGGGATACATTCTAAGAAATGCATCATGTGATTTTGTCATTGTGTGATCATCATAGAGAGTGCTTACACAAACCCAGATGGTTCAGCTTCCTACACACCTAGGCTCTACGGTACTAATCTTATGGAACCAGCATATATGCAGTTGGTTCTTGACCAAAATGCCGTTACATGACACATGACTCTATAAAATACACATAAATAATTAAAACCTTCAAATGATCTTGGGGGTAAGTCTGTAGCACTTATTTTTCTGAAGTTAGTGAAGTTTAAACTGCAAAAGACTTTTGGCACAGGCTATACACACACATACACACACATACTCACCCAACCATTGACAAACTAACCTGGTATTTTCAAATCGAAGAATAAAGAGTTTTGTCCTTTTACTTCAATCTTTCATTTTTTATTTTGATTCTACTTTTTCTTATTCTACCTAAAATACAGACAGTCCTTGCCCTCTATATCAATTTCCTAACAGGTGTACAAATCCCTGTCTTAGTCAGTCCAGGCTGCTATTACAAGAATATCATAGATTGGCGGAGTGACGTAGCATCATGGCAGAGTAAACTCTTCCCTTGGACTATCCCCTCTAAGATACAAATAAAAGGACATTCATACACCAACAGAGGACATATACACATCACAAAAGACATCTGGGAGACCCACGCAGCCATATGCCTGAAGGTGGTAGTGGGGCTGGATCCTCTGGAAAGTGGAAGCTGATCCGAAGGAGCTCGGTGGAGAGAGACTGGTTGTGGCAGCGGGAAGTGTGCAGGAGAAAAGGGCACCCTGTCTCCACCCATACTCCATCCCCAGAATCATCCGTAGCATGTTGTGTTGAGTGGGATTGTGGCAGTGGGGAAAGGGTGCAGGCACTCCAGCCCCAGGTTTACCTGGAGCAAAGTGCAGAGAGCTTGGCGGCAGTGGCAGGAAAAGTATGCAACCCCAGAGTCATCTGGAGACCAGTGCAGAGACTGTGGGAGCTGTGGAGGGGATGTTGCACAGCCAGGAGAGGCATCCTGGTCTCCACTTGGTGGCCTAGCCCCAGAATCATCCAAAGCATGTTGTGGAGTGTGTGGCAGCTGCAGAGGGAAAAGTGTGCAACAAAGAGAGGCATGCTAGACCCTGCCCAGTACTCCAGCACCAGAATTGTCTGGAGAACAGTGCAGAGAGCTTGGCAGTGGTGGTGGAGAAAGGGAAAGTGCACAGTCCTGCAATTGCCCAGAGTTCCACACAGAGGAACAAGCAGGGGCTATGAGAAGTGCTGGGGAAGGAGAGTACCCCATCCCCTGCCTGGTGCTCCGGATCTCCCATCGATCAGTCACTCAGAGAGGAAAGCAGTCAGTGGCTGGAGCTGGGGGGCCCCTGTTTGTGCCGGGCAAGAATACACAGCGCCTGATCCCCATCCTGTGGCAGTATGTGGCCACAGCAACCTGACAAGCTCACCATAAGGAAGCAAAAATCTACCCCATCAAGCACTATGAGTAGGTATCTTAAAGATCCAGACCAAAAGGAAAGTGACAAGTACACAAAAACCAACCCTGAAGGAACAGAAGTCCATAAATTAAACAACAAAGAATTCAAAACAGCTATCATAGAAAAACTCAACAAGTTACAAGAAAACACAGAAAGACAAAATAACAAATTCAGGAGCTTCTTCACAAAGGAGATTGAAACCATGAAGAAGAACCAATCAGAATTGTTAGAGATGAAAACCACAACGGATGAAATAACGAAAAATCGGGATTCCCTAAACAACAGAGCTGACAGTATGGAGGACAGAATAAGCCAGTTAGAGGACAGTACTATAGAAATGCTTCAGAGGGAGGAGAAGAGAGAACTAACACTGAAAAGAAATGAAGAAGCTCTCACAGAAATATCTGACTCAATCAGGAAAGGCAACATAAGGATTATAGGTCTTCCAGAGGGGGAAGAGAAGGAGAATGGAGTAGAAGGTTTGTTCAAAGAAATATTAGCTGAGAACATCCAAAACCTGGGTAGGAAGCTGGAAATCCATGTGAAAGAAGCCTCCAGATCTCCTAACTTTGTCAATGTAAAAAGAGCCACTCCAAGGCATACAGGAGTGAAACTGGCAGAGGTCAAGGACAAAGAAGATATAATAAGGGCAGCAAGGTAGAAGAAAATAACTTACAAAGGAACCCCTAACAGGTTATCCGTGGATTTCTCAGCAGAAAACTTACAGGCTAGGAGAGAATGGAATGATATATCTAAAATCCTGAAAGACAAAAACTTTCAGCAAAGAATACTCTGTCCAGTGAAAATCTCCTTCAGATATGATAGAGAAATAAAAGCTTTCCCAGATGAAAGCTAAAGGAGTTCATTTCCACAAGACCCCCCACTATAAGAAGTCCTCAAGTAGGCGTTCATACCTGAAAACAAAAATAGGAAAGGGGCTACAAAGCCCTGAGCAAGGAGATGAATGGTAGGCAACAATCAGAAAATGGCAGCTCTCTATCAGATCAGGTTAGTAAACGATTAACTTCAACATCAAGGGTAAATAAAAGGAAAACACCAAAACAAAAATGATCTCATCTTTTTAACCACAAACTCACAACACAAGATGGAAAGAGATATGACAAAAAATAAGTTAGACAGGGAAGAGGAAAGGGATGGAATCAGTATAGTCTAAGGAAATAGGAGGCAATCATAAAATGGACTCTCTCAGCTATGAGATTTTTTATGCAAACCTAAGGGTAACCACTAAACAAATAATTAGAACAGAGACACTTGTGATAAACAAGGAGAAAACGAAGAAAACCAACAGAGAAAACTACCTAATCAAATTGGTAGTCCGAAATACTTGGGATGAGAAACAAAGGAAAGGCAGAAGAACCTTGAAATGTCTGATGAGGGCAGTATTAAGCCCTCATATATCAATAATCACTCTAAATGTAAATGGACTGAATTCTCCAATCAAAAGACACAGAGTGGCAGGATGGATCAAAGAACAAGACCTAACAATATACTGCCTCCAGGAAACACATCTCAACTCTAGAGACAAACATAGGTATTAGATCTGTGAATTTAAAACCAAAGATGACTTCCTAAGTTTAAAATACTTTCAAGAAATCATGAAGCAAAAGACCAACTGCTCTGATTACATAAAATTTAAAACTTTTATTTGTAAAAAAAAAAGTAGGATAAGCAATTTCTTAAAAAATAGCATATTTGGAAAATTACATTCAGAAAATAGGGCAAAAAGCATCTTTAGAAAATACATTATTTTTATCACCATAATGAGAAAACATTTTCACATTTATTATTTGTTGATGAATTTTTTCTGTCTGTGGCCTTTGTACAGGGCAGCAAAATTAGTCTTCCTAAAACCCTGTTTCCTTATGACATTTCCTTGTTACAGGAGTATAGTGTGGAAATTAATAAGCAGAAAGCTTATTAAAATGGAGTTGGGAGGCCGATAAGGGGAGCTCTCACAGATGACATCATAGCAGAGCCCAACAGGAGAAGAAAGACTTCCTCTTCTTGACAAGTAAGAAGTTCAATCAATGAGAGACTGTCACAACTCGGCCAATGAAAAGCCACTACACTTCGAGCTCTCAATTCCTCTAATGGACTCATTGTTTACAACAGCGCTCCAGCTTCCTCTCCCCCTCTATCAAAGAGTCTCTCTTCTCTTTGTTGCTAGGGACTTGTACCTGGCTTGCCATGGCCACAGATCCTGAATTGCAATTCTTTGCTGATCCCAAATAAATCCATTTTTGCCGGGGACATAACTGGCTGTCATTTGTTCAAGGTCAATAATAGCAATTCTCTGTCACTTGCCATTCTCTAATCTTGGTCATTTCAGTTTGATCTTCATATACTTACTATATCCATATACCATCTGTGCCTAATATTTATTTACTATAAATTTATCTTTGTTCTAACCAATATTTCTGTGAAGTCAAAAGTTTTTTGTAAATGAAATTAAAATATTTAATACAAATTTGAAAATATGAATGTCTCCCACTGAAAATCACCTATGCTGACTGTGGTGGTTAATTTTAATGTGTCAACTTGGCTAGGCTATGTTGCCCCGTTGTTTGGTCAAATACCAGTCAATGTTGCAGTTCTGGTGTTTTCTGTATGGGATCAAAATTTATATCAGTAAACTGTGAGTAAAGCAGACGGCCCTCCACAATGTGTGTGGGCCTCATCCAATCAGTTGAAGGACTCGCGAGAAAAGACTGAGGTCCCCTGAAGAGGAAGAAGCTCTGCCTCCAGACGGCCTTCAGATCGAAGACTGCAGCCTCGACTCCTGCCAGAATTTCTAGCCTGCTGGCCTGATGGCAGATTTTGAACTTGCCAGGTTCCACAATCACATGAGCCAATTCCTTAAAATAAATCACCACCACTCCACTGTCTATTTCTGTCTCACTTTCTACGTGTGTGTGTGTGTGTGTGTATACATATCCTCTCCTATTGGTTCTGTATCTCTGGAGAACCCTGACATGCTCACCAGCCTTTAGGAACACTAACTTTCCAAATCACATTCAAATGTCTTGGCCTGGATCCAATGCCCACATTAACCTGGCTCCTCCCTCCTATTCCAGGTCGCCTGCATGTGACTTTCCAGTGCACACTCTGCTTCACAACATCTGGTCACCTCACACCTTGTCTGTGCTCTGCACTCTGATGAGAATGCCTTGGTTTGCCAGGC
>NW_025802479.1:0-2896 GCF_021613505.1 Equus quagga | reverse complement strand
GAAATCATCTTGTGAATTATAGATAAATAACGCCTATGTTTGTTCGACTCAGTTACAAGCACGTTTTGTGGAGAAGTAAGAGACTGAGTCACAAGGTATAAGGTAAAGACATGAAGTTGCTATACCCAGAAAAGGGCTCCTAGAAAGACAACACAAAGAGAAAGACAGCACAGTAGTGATCTCCTGGTGCTGGGGCTCCTCCCTGCCAGGCTCTGATTCAGTGGCTCTTGGGTGGGGCCCAGACATCTGTATTTTAAATATATTAAATATGAATTAGTATCCTGGTTAGAAGCACAGCACATTTTATTGATAAAGAAACCACAACAGCAAGCAATCTGCTCAGTATGACAATTAATTGAGATAAACCAGAAACTCCATTTCTCTACCATTTCTTTCAAGTGGAATATAAAATTACTTAGTGGATATTTTTCAAGAGCTACACACACATACACACCCACGGTGAAAAGATGCTCAACATCATTAGCTATCAGGGAAATGCAAATCAAAACTACAATGAGGTATCACCTCACTCCCGTCAGAATGGCTATAATTAACAAGACAGGAAACAACAAATGTTGGAGAGGATGTGGAGAGATGGGAACCCTCCTACATTGCTGATGGGAGTGCAAACTGGTGCAGCCACTATGGAAAGCAGTATGGAGTATCCTCAGAAAATTAAGTATAGATCTACCATATGATCCAGCTATTCCACTGCTGGGTATTTATCCAAAGAACTTGAAAACACAAAGGCATAAAGATAGTTGCACCCCTGTCTTCATTGCGGCATTATACACAATAGCCAAGACTTGGAAGCAACCTAGGTGCCCATCAAGGGACGAATGGATAAAGAAGACGTGGTATTTATACACGATGGAATACTACTCAGCCATAAGAAATGACGAAATCTAGCCATTTGTGACAACATGGGTGGACCTTGAGGGTATTATGCTGAGTGAAATAAGTCAGAGGGAGAAAGTCAAATACCATATGATCTCACTCATAAGTAGAAGATAAAAATGACAAAAAAAAAACCACATAGCATTGGAGATTGGACTGGTGGTTACCATTGGGGAAGCGGGGAAGGGGGAGGGCAAAAGGGGTGATTAGGCTCACATGTGAGGAGATGCACTATAATTAGTGTTCGGGTGGTGAACATGATGTAATGTATCCAGAATTTGAAATATGATGTACATCCGAAAAAAATAAAAATTAAAGAAAAAAAAGCATTCAATAATTTGGATAGTGTGTCCATAAAGTTGCTTTGAGATTATTGAGGAAAACTGTTGTAGAAATATAATGTGGTGATTTCATTATAATAATATTAGTATCAAACTGGGAAAAAGTAGCCGATGAATAACAATAATTCTTTTCCAGTTAACAAATTTGTACCATATTTTATCAAGTTCTAAGAAGTACAGCTGCCTTTTGGAGATAGTCTTGATCCAGCATTTAAATTTAGCAGTGTCATAATAGTGTTTCATACTTTAAAACTGAGAAAGTAAGGAGATGTCATGCATTTAGCAGATTCTTTAAATTATTATGCTATATTGCTGATAAGAAATGAAATCTTTCATGTATTTTTAATTCTTGAAAGGAGTGGTAAAACGTGGGAAGGAAAGATGTATATTCAGACACAGGCCTCCTTTGAAAACACTACCTGCGCGCTGAAGGAATGTGGAGTATTGGAGTGATCAGAGTCTGAGGAAGTTTTCAAGGCAATGTTCTAGATACAAAACTCTTTTTGAACATTTTCTTAACTTTACGTGAAATATATTTTTATTTGAAAGTTGACCATGGCTTAACTAATTCTTCAAATATGGCAGGAGTTTTTATTTTTTTTAATTCCTTGTTTTCTTTTTTAAGTAAAAAGTCTATTACAGACAGGACTATAGCATAGACAGAGCCTGGCTAATTTTAAGTGTGTCATCTATTGGTTGTAGTAGTGACAAAACATCTGTATTTTGACGTGAAAGTCTTTAATGCTAAATACATATGATTACTTGTATAAGCTAGAATATAACTGTTTATGACTGGGCGTCTCTTTTAGAAGGAATAAAATACATGTGTTTTTAATGACTGGAAAAATTTAGCTTTTAAACTAAAATATCCCATAGAAGTTACATTTGGGGCTTGTGGGGAAATTTTCATTTATTCATACCTGGGTACATCAGAAGATAAAGTAAATTATGTCACTTGATTTGAAGAACATATATTTTTGAACCTTCACTTAATATTCAAGAAGTTGTTACATTTTCACTAGTTAGTAGGACAATGATTGGCCTTTAGTGCATTTTCACCTTCCATTTTTGAGAGAAGAAAAAGAAACATTTCAAGGAAAGCTTGTATTCTGTATCGTAGAGAATTAAGAAGTGGTGTACCTGGTGTTTGATATTGTTTTGGTAACATTCTATGCTGTAATTTAATACTCTGTTGAATTCTGGGAAAAAGCCCAAATCATTTAGAGTATTAACAACACTTTTAGGTACTTTTTTTTCATTACTTGGATTTCCTGTCCAGATTGGATATTGTGAATTGTCAGATGAGTGCCTCCCACCTCCAGCTTAAATTGGAAATAAAATTGTGTTGGAGTTTGGCAGTAAAAAATGCAAATGCAAGGAGGTAGCAATGCAGGATACTAAGATATCGTAGGTGAACCTAATAGTCAGAGGAGAGATTCTTCGAAGTTTTTGTGTGATGGCAAACTCTGTCATAGACATGACCATACCAGGCTTTTGCCCACTTGAAATTAAATAGTAATATTCTTTCTTTCATGATCATTAAATTCTTTTGAACTTTTTTTAAAACAGGAAAGAAACAGTATATGCCCACCAGAACGAGATGTGCTACAATTGAGCAATCAAAGAATGGATCAAAAGATAAGAGGGATTTGGGTAGG
>NW_025802478.1:169-1797 GCF_021613505.1 Equus quagga | reverse complement strand
CTTAGTCCTGTGCACCTTGAGCACGGTGTAGGCCATGGCCGTGAGCACGCGCTCACCCTCCAAGATGTGGGCATCCCAGAGCTTCACGGTGAGGGAGAAGGGGGTCTGTGGGGACAGCAGGCATGAGGGCGCAGCTTTAGCAGAGCCACTGGGGTCCCAGCATGGGGTGAGAACCCCTTGTGCCTCTGGTCCCTGCGTCTGACAAGGTCCCGCAGCTCCTCATCTGGGAGGACTCATCCCCATGGGGACATGGCTGCTGGACGAAGGTGCTCCCCGCCAGGCCACACAGGGACCTAAGGGGCTGGCCTGCATGACTGCTGACCTGGCGGGCAACAGGGATGGCCCCCCACCCAGGGGAACACACCTTAAAGGAACAACACTATCTGCAATGTGGGACAAAGGCTCGTCCACACCCTGGGCTGAGCCGGCCTTCCCTCCAGAGCCCAGGTGGAAACAGCCCGGCCCCGGAGCCCTGAGGTGCCCATCCTGGAGTGGGCTCTGGGCTCCCCGGGAGGGGTCCTGGCCCCATTCACCCCTCAGTAGGGCCTGGCCTGTCTGGGCTGAAGTTGAGCTCGGCCCTCCCCGACGCCGGGGGCAGGGAGCGTCCCAGGACGGGTCCCTGGCAGCCTCACCCGGCCTATGAAGCATTGCAGGAACCACTTGGCCGTGTAGATGCCGGTGCACATGTGCTCCTCGTCCTACGGGAGGGCAGAGGGCTCAGGGCCTGCCTGGTGCGCAAACCTCCCTATGCGGGGCCTTGGCAGCCACTCCTGGGGGTCGAGTGGATGCTCCTCCCGAAGCCCCGCTCAGCCCCGGCTGCCCCTGGCCACCGGACGAGCAGGATGAGTCCAAACTCTCTAGGCAGCAGGGGGCCTGGCCCCTCCCCAGTCCCCACCCTGGGCCAGCGCCCGGGACGAGGCGGGACGCTCCTACTCACCAGGTGCTGCTTTAGCTTCGGGAGCCCTTTGGTGAGGACCTGCTCATGGTGGGCCTGGAACCTGAGCAGTTTCGGGAATCCCGGAACGAAGAAGCCTGAGAAGCCCCCGGCCCCGCCAATCAGAGCCAGCTCCCAGCGGGGTTGGGCGCTGGCAGGTGCCCCCGCTGAGCCCAAGGCCTCCTCTCACCCGCAGTGACCCCACATGCGCCCACAGCCTCCCTAATGCTGGCTGGACACCCTCTACCAGGGAGCAGAATGCCCTGAGGCCCGGGGTGGCCAGGGACAGGAGCCCCTCACGGAGGCTCACTTGGCTGGCGCCCTGTGCTGGGGGTCAGGCAGATGTCCCTGCTCCGGCATCCCCTCGGCTCCCCACTCCCCACAGCGGGGCCATGGGGGTCCCACATGGCGGGTGATGGGGTGTGCATGGCCATCTCCTGGGCTCGGGAGTCAGGCTGGGGCCTGCAGGAGGGGGAAGACGCTGCCATCTGGGCTTTGTCTCGCCGTGGGCATGGAAGGAGGCTGGGCCGGGGGGCAGATGTGAGGAAGGACCAGCAGGGATGTGAGAATCGTCTGACGAGGACAGAGCCGGGGGCCATGGCTACAGACCGAGAGGGCAGCATGGGGCTGCAGTGCCCTCCCTGAGGGGACGTGGATGGGGTGGGGGTCCCCAGGCAGCCCTGCTGCTGGGGGG
>NW_025802478.1:0-159 GCF_021613505.1 Equus quagga | reverse complement strand
GAGGCAGAGAAGCATCCTTGGGGTTCCATGCAGGCCTCCCTGAGCCGCGTGTTTCCCACTTTAAAGCTCCTTGTGCTCAAGTGGAGGGAACGCTTGGCCTCTGCATCTCCCCCTGGACCCACCGACTTTCTACATCAGTTACTCATTCTGACTCGTAGG
>NW_025802477.1:0-1493 GCF_021613505.1 Equus quagga | reverse complement strand
GCAGTGGGTGGGGCGGGGACCAGGACAGACAGACCCACTCTAGGAACTCGGTTCCAAAGCCGGAGGCTGACCTCCACCGACCCACAACCCGCTGCTTCAGCACGCATGTCCCCCGCGTCGGGACCCAGTGGCACGAGGGGCCCAGAGCTGTGGCGGCAGCAGGGAGCGCAGGAGCTCTGCGAGGGTCGGGCCGCGCTCCCGGCCCCGCCTGACTCCTTCCTGTCCCCGGCGCCGCGCCCCTCACCTGAAATTGGACAAGACGAAGTGCACGGCGAGCTGAAAGTCGGGGCCCGCCTCGTCCCGGAGGCCCGCCACATGGCGCACGAGCTCGCGCACATCTTGCTCCTGCCGTCGGTCCAGCCGGCTCCAAAGCAAACACGGCCGCGCCACGCCTCTGCTCTCCCGCCGTTACACACTAGCTGGAGCCGCTGTCGCGAGACTTCGCGCTCCCGCCGCGTTCAGCCCATGCGCTGATCCTTGTTGGCAGCCTAGGTGTGCGTTTTACAGTCTCGTCTAAGTTTAGGAGTGTCTTCAAAGGGCTAACCGTTATTATTAACGTTAATAGTATTGGGTTACAGCATTTAAACTTCTCTGTGTTATATGACTTAGGCAGGTACTGTTATAGCTATAAGTTACATTTAAGAACTGAGTTTATTTCAGAAACTAGGCGGGCTTTTAGACTCATTGCCTACTCTCTTTAAAAACCAAATAGGCATTTTTACGTATGATCCTTCAGTTTGATAATCAAGATTAGTTTTTTAAAAATTGTTTCCTATTCAAGATTTCTACTGAAATTAGACTATTATCACTAATATTCTTTTAGTAATACTTCCATTATAGTCAACAATCGTAACAGTATTGTCTAATTTACATCTTTCATAAACAAAAATGGGAGCTCTGACTTCACCTAAGTGTGTAAACTAAATAAATCCTTAAAAATTAATTACATGAGAAACTGTTGGTAGCTTAGAGTTCCATGTGCCAGGAACTATTCCAGGTGCTGGCATAAGAAATGAACAAAACAGACCAAGACCCCCGATCCCGGCAGAATTTGCATTCTACTTGGAGGTGGGGGTGAGGAGACAGTGAACAACAGATAAGTCTGTCAATGTGTGACACCATGCATCTTGGAAAAAGAAAGAGGAAAGCAGGGTATGGGAGACGTGGGGTGGCCCGAGCAGGGTGAGGAAGTCGGTGAGAATACGGTTTTAAATAGGATGTCATCATTACTGTGCTCTAACACTTCACGTACCCAACCCTTCAGACGGGTGGAGCTCTGTGTACCGCCCTCGGGGCAGTGGGTGGGGCGGGGACCAGGACAGACAGACCCACTCTAGGAACTCGGTTCCAAAGCCGGAGGCTGACCTCCACCGACCCACAACCCGCTGCTTCAGCACGCATGTCCCCCGCGTCGGGACCCAGTGGCACGAGGGGCCCAGAGCTGTGGCGGCAGCAGGGAGCGCAGGAGCTCTGCGAGGGTCGGGCCGCGCTCC
>NW_025802476.1:0-3895 GCF_021613505.1 Equus quagga | reverse complement strand
AAAGAAAGGGGGTGTGGCCATACTGACATCAGACAAATAGACTCCAACCCCAAAACAGTAACAACAGAGATGGACATTATATAGTGATAAAGGGGCTAAGCCATCAGGAAGACATAACAATTAATAATATATATGCACCCACACGGGAACACTGAAATATATACCGCACCCATTAGCAGACCTCAATGGAGAGATTGACAGCAACGCGATAATAGTAGGGATTTTAACCTCCTACTTACATCAGTGGGTAGGTCACCCAGGCAGAAAGTCAACAAGCAAACATTGGGCTTAAATGAAACACAGTAACAGACAGACTTCCTAGATATATACAGACCGTTCCATCCAAAGGCAGCAGAATACCACCCTCCTCAAATGCACGCGGAACATTTGAGTTGGGACACAAAGCAAGTCTCAATAAATTTAAGAAGACTGAAATCACATCAAGAATGTGTTCTGACCACAATGGTATGAAAGCAGAGATCAACTACGGGAAGAAAGCTGGAGAAATCACAAATCTGTGGAGAGAAAACAACAGGCTGCTGAACAACTACTGAGTCAGTGTTGTCACAGATGAAATCTTGCCATTTGTGACACATGGATGGATCTTGAGGGTGTTATGCTCAGTGAAATAAGTCCGAAGGAGAAAAAAAAGTGCCATATGTTTTCCTCATGTGGAGTACAAAGCAAAAACAAAGTCAAGCCCTGTCACCCCAGCTGTCACTCCGAGGGCTTTCCTCCTGGGAAGAAGAGAACTTCAAATTGTCAAAGCCTGCCCCAGCGGCCTGTTGCTGAGGGTGAACAAGTGCGGGGTGAGTTGGCTCAAAAAGTTGGGACACCGTTGTTTCACTCCCTCCACATGGAACTGAGGCGATATCTGTGGGGCAGTGACCTGACAATCCTGGGGCACCGGTCCCCCTGTCCCAGCTGCTGAGGTGGCTGGAACCTAAGTCATCCATGAGGTGCCAGGAGACACAATGAAGATGACCTCTGGCCCCTGTCTCTCCCCTCCCCTGAGCACTCAACACCTGAAGTGGGATTGTCATTCAGAGAGAGGCTTCCCGTTGTCCTCCAGACAACTCCAGGCTCCTGGCACAGAGATTTTTCCTGAGTGTGGGGGTGAAGCAAGCCATAAAACACATAGCTCTTCATCCCTTTCCAAAGAATGAAGGTGGCTGGCAAGAGATCACGAAAAGTGCAAGTCAAAGGACACTCTCAAAGAAGTGGAGAATGTGGTGAAAGGCAATTAGCAGTAGCTTCAAGTGTTTCATAAAGATCCAACTTAGACTGTGGGCTGACTGGTTTCTGGAAATAACCAGAGAATTAGACTGCTGAGAGGAGGCTTGCAAGGGTCGGAACAAATATCGAACAGTGACTTCAGGAAGTGTTTCTACAAAGGAGCAGACTGTTATTGGACTAACTGGTAGAGCCAATGATGCCCCCAGGACCCTGATGAAAACAGGAGAGCAATCAGGCAGCAGTTAACTGAATGGAATCACCGCGTGTGGCCCCTAAAGGAGGAAGAGAGCCCTGGCAATACCACTGTCCGCCAGGACAGCAGTGGGCGCACCCAGAGCAGGGCCCACCTGAGGAGCTGGGGAAGAGGTTTTGCTCTGTATGGCGGCTGGTGAGAAACAACTTTTGTTCTGAGTTGCTGCCTCGGCGTGTTACAGTCTGAGGCCCCTGCTCACACCCAGAATCTGGACGGTTAGAGAAGGACCTGAGTTTAGGATTCTGCCCTAAGTTCTCGCTTCACTTTCCCAGGGCGCCTTTTAAACTAAGCACTTAGAGTTCAGCGCGGGAATAGTTAGTGACCTCCGCCACAGCGCACTTCAAGGTACCGGGTGCTTGCTCCCTGCTCTCTGTCACCTGCTCGCTCCTGACTTGGACAGAGGACAGCCCTTCCCCCAGCTCACTGCACCCTCAGCCCCCGCTGATGTGACCTTTGAGTGTAAATCCTGTGACTCTGTCGCTTTGGGTGGGTGCATTGAAACTGCCCCTTCAGTCAAAATGACCCTGTGGGTTTCATTTCCCCACAGTGGGAGCTCGGATGCTGAGGGAGCTCCGTGCTGACTTTGTGTGGGTGGCCTGTGCCCCCTCATTCACCACGTCATAATCTGCCTATCAATTCAATACACCAGTTCCAGCTTCTGCACACAATTGGCCATGGGCATGGGGCTGTGGGCTGTCTGTATGCACTCGATGCCTCGGAGCTGTGAAGTGCTTACTAACCTCCTCTGCTGGACTGCTCAGTCTCTCTGGGAGGAACCACCACTTGCTGGGGTCTGTTGTGGATTTCCACTGCTGCATAAGCTGCTGCCAGGTGAAGCCTCGGATTCCCACCCTACACTGTCAGTGCTGTAGGTCAGAGCACCCTGCAGAGACCGGCCTGCAGAGACCGGCCTGCAGGCCTCAGTCTGAGGTGGGTGTGTCTCCCACTCCTTTCTCAGAGACCCTGCTGGGTGTAAGGGCTGGAGGTGATATGTTGTAATCACCTTAGGAAGCCCTGGCGTTGAGCCCAGGAGAGCTGACTGGGAAGGCATGGCTCTGCCCCGTCCCCCCAGGCAGGGACCAGGGGCCTGGTCCATCAGGTCCTGGGAGCCGAGGAGAGTTCCCCTAGATCAGTGCCGGGAGGGGAGGCAGCTGCTGGGTCCACGGTGTCAGTGGCAGGTATCGGGATGTTGAGCTTGGCCAGCCAGCCCTACCCTGTGACAGAGGCAACTCTCCCAGGAGCATCCTGGCAGGCTGGCCGGGTAAACGCTGCTGAGGCAAGTGCTTCTTATGGTGCTGCATTCCTTGCGGCTGTCACAAATCATCCCTGACCCCAGGGGACATCGGGAGGCCCACCCCTGACATGGTGCAGCAGAATGAATTCTCCCTAAATTCAGGGCCCCTGAGCACATGGTACCAGGTCCTCCCAAGTCCCCAGAGGAGGTTGGAAAACTACCAGCTGCTTGTAAGACCCCTGCTCCAATGGCCTGGGCTCCGCTGAGCATGGCAGTGCATCAACAGGCCAAATCACCATTGCTCCGTTCTCGGGGCTTGGGAGCTTTCCTGAGCGCATCAGCTAACACTGCACTGGTAGATGTGGGCTGCAGCCCCCGGGGGATGACCGGGACATCCTAGAATGGGAGGTGGCAGCATGTGACTCGGGAAGAGGCAACATGCTCAGGTCTTCCCCATCACTATCCAGCAGGAGGGAGAGACAGAGACACGTAACTATAATAATTATCCTGAGAGAAGTGCAAGGTTTTTTAGAAAAAATTTTCCAAAGGGAGGGGTAGAGGGGCACTTGTTGGCTCTTACAGGTCTTTGGAGCCAGCTCCGAGCTGTTGCTCACTGAGACTGAGTCATGCCCGCTGGCTGAACTGGTCAAGGATCGCAGAATTCACAATTTGTTAAGGAAAAAAAAACCTCAAGGTATTGAGGACCCATTTTATTACAGATACCCTAGGGGACACCACGGACTTGTCACCACAGCGAGGACACTCCCAAAAGACGTGAGCCACCAGGGCAGAAGATGCAGACAAAAGAAAGGAGGAAATGGACTCTGCAGAAGAGACCCCCCAAGCTCTGGAGCCCACAGGGATGAGGGGGAGACACCCTGGCTCTCCTGACTTGAACTTTTATGGCTTGGCGCCAAGCCCAGCCTTCCATCACGGTTGTCACAGCGAAGGCTCACTGTGCATGGAACACCCTGCATGACACGCACCTCCTGTTACATCAAATTGGATGGTTCAATGGGTGTATCGTTCTGTTGAGAGGCAGGCCCCCACAGAGCCCCTGACCATTTCCACCCCAGAGGAGACACCCTTGAGACCAGCATCTCAGGAGTACTTCTTAAAGGGGGGTCTGCTATTCTTAAGGCCATGCTGTCACAATTCATAGAAATGTCAGC
>NW_025802475.1:209-3641 GCF_021613505.1 Equus quagga | reverse complement strand
ACCTCCTCTCTGACACTTGTTGCTTCCTGTCTGCTTCCTTATAGCCATTCTGACCACAGTGAGCTGCTGTGCCCTTGCAGTTTGCATTTGCATTGGCCTGAGACTTAATGACGGTGAACAAGTGTTCATGCACCCGTTGGCCCTCTTTCGATCTTCTTGGCAGAAATCTCTGTTTCCATCTTTTGCCCAGGTTTTCATTGGCTTGTTGTTTTTTTTTTTTTCTTGTGGGGACGTGCGAGTTGATTGCATCTTTGGGCTTTTCACCCCTTGTCCGATGTGTGGTTTGCAAACATCCTCCCCCAGTCGTTGTGCTATCTTTGCATTCAGTCGATGGTTTCCGTCACTGGGCAGAAGCGTCCGCATTTGACGTGGTCCCGTTGGTTTCTTGTTGACTTGGTTGCCCTGGCCCAGTCGGACTTGCTTCTTCCAAACGGGCGGCTCAGACAGATGGCAAAGAGCACTCTGCCTAGGTCTTCTGCTACAAGGTTCACGGTTTCAAGTCTGCCATTCAAGGCTTTGATCCATTTCAGGTGGTGTGTGTGCCAGGTGTAACATGATGGTGTACTCTCGTTGTGTTCCATGTGGCTGTGCAGGCTTCCCAGCACCGTTGATGGTAGAGACTCTCCTTTCTCCGCTGTCTCCTCTTGGCTCCCTGGTCGAAAATGGGCTGTCCATGTACGTTTGAGTTGGGCTCTGGGTTCTCGATTCTGTTGCATGGGTCTGTGTGTCTGTTTTGGGGCCCAGACTGTGCCGTCTCGGTACCTAGTGCTTCGTCCTGTATGTTGAAATCGGAAAGTGTGCCACGTCCTGCTTTTTTCGTTTTCCTGAGGATTCCTTTGCCTAGTCAGGGTCTCTTGTTGCTGGCTAGAAACTTTAGGATTCCCTCTTCTGTCTCTGTGGGAAACGTTGCTGCAACTTTGACTGGGATGGCATGGAATCCAGAGATTCCTTGCTCTGCTAGGGACGTTTCAAGTGTGTTGATGCTTCCACTCCTAGATCCTGGAATCTCCTTCTTTCTCCTTGTGTCTTCCTGAATTTCTTTCCCCCAACGTTTGTTAGTTTTCCATTGCCATGGCTTTCACCTGTTTTGCTAAGTTTCTTCATAGAGATCTCATCCTTCTCACTGGCATGCAGTTTTTCACTTTTTCTTTTCAGCTTCAGTTTCTCTATTCTTTGCAACGTTGAATCGGTTTTGTTCTGGCAGAAGTGCATCGCTGAGCTCACATCTGCTGGCAATGCTCCTGTATTTGCTGTGGAAGTCTGGCCCTGTCGAACGTCCCTTCCCATCTGCCTCTACACTACCTCGGACGCCTGACCCAGAATGCCTGAAGCAGGGGTGAGCAGGCTCACCCGAGGGTCCACCCGGCCCACCCCGGGCCACCGACCCAGAGGTGCGGACCTCACCGCTGCACCACCGGCCGGCCCCTTTCATGTTCCGTTGGCAACCTGCAGTTGAGGGCAATGGGACTTGAATATGCTACTTGAGCCCAACTCTGGCACTGTGTAGATGAGGCCAGGTTGTTTTTCGGGTCCACTGCGATGTCAGAGGATTTGTCATAATCGTGTCTCTGGTGTCCCGGCAAGCTTCACGGACACACATGGTTTCCTGGCCCTCTTGGAGCAGTCTCATAACTCACCCTTCCCACTTAGCCCACCCTTGACCTTCGCTGCCGTCTTTTGGCTTGTGAATTTCTCTGCCTTTCAAACGTTCCGGCAGAGTCTGTCTAAAGACGGACATCATCTTTCATTGTGGATTATCCAGGTGTGATTTCTGTTCGCCTTCCATTTTCTGGGACCTTTTTCTCTTTTCCATAGGATAATCGTCATGGTCTTTCTCAGCTCTCCCCCTTAGACATGCTTATCAGTCCGTTCCCCTTCATTCCAAGTGATTCATTGTGCATTTCTGGAATCACCGTATGTTGTCTAGGCCGAGGTGTGAGTGCTTTCGTGACTCTTGGTTGTTGTCTTTGAATTTGCACCGGTCACTTGAAGGAGTCTTTGCTGTCCTAGCCTAGGTCAAACTAAGCGCTGAGAACACGTGGTCATCTGGGTTGGTTTGACATCCTGAGGTCAGAAACTCCAAACTCGAGGTGGTCCTGGCATCCCCCTTCACGGACACCATGTTTCCAAGACAAATTAGACGGATCTGATGAATTCCTCTCTCCAGGAAAGATATTTTTCTGTCTCCTTTCCGGATTTGGGAAGTTTCGAACTTCAACCCTGCTCCTGGAACGTTCCCCTAGGTTCCGTCTAGATACGGGCTTACTTTCTTTCTATAGGCTGTGCCATTTGTTTGCCTTACATCCTCAGCCCTGGCCTGTTTTTTTTCCTGAAACAGAATTGTAATGTTCTCATTTTCAGCCCACTTCCTTACATGTGGCGTCAAAACACATAATCAATAATCCTTCTACGGCAAGAGGTAGGGGGAGAGAATTTCGATGGAGGCAAACTGAGCACACTACTCCGGGAGGGCAGCCTTCATGAAGGAACGAAGCCCTGTGGAAAAGGGTGCTTTTCAGCACCCTTGTAGAGCACTTCCAAACAAAGAGACATAGCCCAAGCGTGACAGGGCTCCATTCCTTCAAGGCTTCCAAGACATCTCTTGGGACACATCAGCATGTACCCAGTGGGCCCCCGTGACGCCAGAGCTATGGAAAGTGAGACTGATCTGCAAAGAATGCCAGGGGCCTAGGAAAGGAGGCATCGAGTCTTCTCTTCAACGTCCTCAAGACCTCATTCTTGACTTTGGCTTATGCTTAAGGCAGAAGTTCCACGTAGGTCTGACAAGGCCCAAGTCTGGCCTCTTGCTTCCAATCAAGTTGCAAGATTGAATCAGCACGGCCTCCCCATAGACTTGAGTAGATGACAACGTTCTCCTCTCGGGGCTTGTCCCTCTATTCTCGCTTCTTGCCAAGGGTTCCTTTCTTACCCCTCGAATCAGCGTCTGTTTTATGTCTTCCAGCTTCTGTGTCCACTTTCTGTTTCTCAAAGCTGTTTCTGGGTACCCCTCCCTTTAATAGCCTAGCCTAGGCGAATCCTCGGTCTGTAACCGTGCGGCCATCTTGGCGGACATGATCCTCGTGATGTCATAAACAACCTCAAAATTCGAAGTTGTCCTGACAACCTGCGTGCACACAGAGTTTCAGAGCCATCTCAGGCCAGTCCGACTCCTCACCCTTTCCAGGTAGGATAGTTTTCCTTTTTCTCGATTTCTTGTCGGTTTCTGACTTTCTCCTCGAACTTTGGAAGGCCTGCTACATTCTCTCTAGACACTGGTTTCTGTCCTGTAAGATGATCCTGGGTTTTACCTCTCACGTTTTATGTAGATGGCCAAGTGGGTGGACGTTCCCCAGAGAAAGTCCTGGACTCCCTCCCAAGTTGAAGTTGCCCGGGCAATCCTCTGATGCGCAATGATCGTGTCATCTCCTAGCA
>NW_025802475.1:0-199 GCF_021613505.1 Equus quagga | reverse complement strand
ACCTCCTCTCTGACACTTGTTGCTTCCTGTCTGCTTCCTTATAGCCATTCTGACCACAGTGAGCTGCTGTGCCCTTGCAGTTTGCATTTGCATTGGCCTGAGACTTAATGACGGTGAACAAGTGTTCATGCACCCGTTGGCCCTCTTTCGATCTTCTTGGCAGAAATCTCTGTTTCCATCTTTTGCCCAGGTTTTCATT
>NW_025802474.1:0-4181 GCF_021613505.1 Equus quagga | reverse complement strand
TTTATCTATTTTTTCATTCACCGTAATTATAACTTTTTCATTTCATTCATGTGTAGTTGTTAAACGGAGCAAGTAGTCAGACTCTGCTTTTTAATGTTTGACTAATGACACCTTAAGGTTCCTTCCTCCCTACTCTCACTTTGCCCACACAGGGGAAATCTGATGAGAAAGCCTGGGTTCTCCCTCCTTTGATGCCGGTGGGAGATTCAGACCACACAAGCCGCACCTGTGAGCAGGATGCTCACCCCTCTCCCACCACTGAATTACAATGAAAACCCTGAGCCAGTCTCCTTTCCAGGTTCTATCAAGCCATTTCTGATTTGAGGAAAGGCCTGCCCTGCTCTCAACAGACACCTCAATAGTGAAGATGACAAACATTTTATATTCTCTTTTTTGTGTGAGTGGCATCATCTGAATCAACTTCTATATCAAGCTGGGTGGAGGTCCCTGTGCATTTGCATGGTGACAACTGAAATTGGTGCTGTGGGTGTGGAGTCAAGACAATGACCTCCACCATTGAGGTTTTCTTCTCTTGCTTTGGTTTCATAAGGCCTCTGTTGGCTGATGCCTGGCCTGCACTTTAAGCTGCTGCTTGCTGGCTGGCTTGTGCACTGAGCTGTGCTGGGCTGTGCTGCATCGCTAGGTCGAACAGAGACTGTTACAGATTTATCTGACTAACATCAGTAGCTTTGATAATTAATTGGCACTTATGGACAGTAATCAATTGTAAGTGACTCTATGCCTTCTGTATATGTGAGTATAGTTTTCTCCCAATACAACAAATATTTCTAAGTCAGAGACGGACAAAGTAAACGTAGAATCGTGAGTCCAGAGAAGTTCTCTAGTTGAAGCTACTATATGGAGAGGAAGCCCCAGACTCTGATGGTAAACCAGCTCTGAATCTCCATCTGCTCCTGCTCCTGGGGTTGAATCACAGAATTGGTGGGCTGTGTGCACTCCCTTGTGGTCATGAGCACCCCCTGCAGCCCAGCCCCTCCTCTCCCTGCAGGGAGATTTGTGTCTGGGCTCTCACTGAATTACCCTTGTGTGTCTCTCACGCAGTAACACACGGCCGCGTCCTTGGATCTCAGACTGCCCATTGGTAGATACAGTGTGTTCCCGGCATTGTCTCTGGAGACGGCGAATTGATCCTTCACGGAGTCAGCCTAGTTAGTGCTGCTTCTATCAGTATGAACTCAACCCAGTACAGCCCCTTCCCTGGAGCCTGGCAGAACCAACCCAAAAGGCAGCTACTGAAGGGAATCCAGACACTGCACAGGAGAGTCTCAGGGAGCCCTCAAGCCTCCCCGAGACTGCACCAGCTGCACCGCCCACTGGACGCCTGCAAACACAAAGATCCTGGTCAGAAAACTGCCTCACATCTGCTGCTTCTCTCGTGCATATCCTCTCACATACTCGATGTCTCTTGTTCTACACAAATTACCTCTTCAAATAGCAACAAGTAGAACCGATCTAGGCAGAAAATCCATGCTGAGCGTTCTGCGTTCAGGCCTGATCACTAAATGGGGCACCTGGGAATCCTGGGGCTGGGGCTCCTCTCCCAGAGCTGCATGGTGTGGGATGGATGGCTTTACTTCAACAGAAGGGGGGCCTTATTCGAATGTATGAATATATAGCGAGCTCTGGGTTTGGGCACCTTGAGAGAGAACAGTACCACAGAGTCGATGAGAGTGTCCTGGGGCAGTTTGGTGGCAATGAGAACATTTGGGAAAATATGATATTTTGTTATGAAATTGTTCCGTGACACTTAGCATCCGTCATCTTACTCATTTTTACATACACACGCAAAGCATATGGCATAGCTCTCAATTTTGCCTCCACACAATAGGAACCATAGAGTGATGGGGTGATGTTTCTGAGAGCACACAGCAGGTAAGGGAGAGCCCAGTATGGGGACCTGTGCTCCTCACGGGACCTGACTGATCCCGTGTCCCAGATTGTGATAGAGCTGGGCATGCCCAGTGAGGTCTGCAGAGCCCCTTCGTGTGATGAGATCATGGAGTGGTTTTGCTGCATTCTAGTGTTTACTGAGAGAATGTAGAGACACAGGTCCAGGCATGTGTATTTCTGGGAGTCTCTAACAATCTGGTGTCATCTAGGACTCTATCCTTCTTTCCCTAATTATCCATTTCTTTATTTGCAATGGTTTTAAGGAGGCGTAATTGACCTGTGATAACCGGCACATTTTTCAACTGTACAGCTGCTAAGAGTTGACATATGTACACACCTGTGCAACTGTCATAATAATCAAGGTCCTGAGGGAATCCACCACCATTCAAATTCTCCTTTCCCCTCTGTAACTCCTCCCTCCCACATCTTCCCTTAACGCAGCTTGTTCACAGGCAACTCCTGATATTTGTGTTACTTTAGGTTAGTTTTCATTTCTTAAAATGTTTAAATATGGATCGTATACTGTGTATTTATTTGTCTGTATTCCTTCATTTAAAATCACTGCTTGTGAAGGCAACAATTTTGCTGCGTGTATCAAGCAGTCAGGGATGGTAATGATAGGAAGAATTCCAATGAATGATTATGCCACAATGTGTTTGCCAGTTATGCTTCTGATTGGTGTTTGCAGTGTTTCCAGATTCTGGGTATTACGGATATAACTACTGCTCAGCTGCAGGATGTACACAGATGGAGAAAATGTTGTTTCTATTCTTATAACAGCAACTCTACTGAATAAACTGCAAATTAGTGAACTTTCTTCGTTACATTCGACAACTGAAGTTGTACGGCAAACAAAAAACCTGAAATTGGGAGAGAAGCTAGTGGTTTCCAGGAGAAACAGTATGGGAATAGTATCTAACCTGGGGCAGAGAACATGCAGGCACATTTTATAAGATGGCTTATAAACTAGTCCAAGAGCAAATGAGAAATCCTTAGTGGATTTCTTGAAGTGGAGTGTGGTGAAGCTGCTGTAGTGTGATATTCTCAGGGGCCTCACAATTATGGAGATTTCTATTCCCTTTAAAGCCTCGTTCCCCAGGATTGGAGACACATCCCAAGAGCTCACTCCCCAAGATTGTTCTTTCTGGGAAAGAGGAAGAGCAACTACTGTTAAAATGCATCCAGGCCACCTCACAGACCACAACTAAGAATCAAGTAATTAATCTTTATTGAGAAAGCCACCAAAATGAGTATTCTAAGGCTGTAGTGGAAACCAATAGAAACTGGGAGAGGAACAGAGGAAACAAGCACAGAGGGAATTTTACCTGAGACTATGGTGTGTCTTTTCATCTTCTTTACAAAGAAAACTCTACAAGTTTTAAATTCAGCTCAACGTTTCTTTCATGTCCATGTTTTTGTACCATCACATTTGTTTTGATATTTCACTTTCCATCTGAATCAGATTTTGAGCCTCAGATTCTCCTTTGAGTACCATGTTGGGTCTCTGCCATCATTGCTGAGATTAGGCATTGAGCCTCACTCTGTGTCTGCACTTGGTGGGGCATCTGGGAAGAGTGATTACATGTCCAGCCTGATGGACTCAGGGTCTAGGAGAGATTCTGTGAGAATCTAGACATAGAATACAGAGGATGATGGTGGGTGTGTTTCTGTGGGATACTCGAGGGAAGCAGGGAGTGGGCAGGATCAGTACTCTGTCTATCTGATTCTCATTATCCACATGGGTTCTTGCATGGAAGCTGAGACATATGGACCAAAGGATTCTTGAGACCCACTCAGAACACGACTCAGCATGGCTGTGACAGGTGTTCATCTCTTCGTTTATTTTCCTGCCTGGTTCATGGGGAAATCTAAGAGCTGCTTCGTCTTAGGTGGGATGCTTTTCCATCCAGGAGGCTGAGGGACGGCTACAGATGGGGGCAATCCCTGATCTTCAGTGTTCACCCAATTTCCTAATGAGCAAGTGCTTAAACTCTAGCAGGCAGGACAAGGAACTCTTTGGGGCAGATGTCCTAGGAGGATGGTCATAACACACGGAGTCAGTGTGTGCCCATCTGAGGGCAGAGAAGATGAGCTCAGCACACAGAGTGCCTGGACTGTGCTGGTGTTTCTCAGGGTCAGTGAGAATCCTCAGTGTGTTTTCTTTGTCAAGACAGGAAAACAGGACCTATAGGAAGTTGAAGGAAAGTTCCCTAGTCCCTGGTGTTATCTTATATACAAAAAAAAAAACTTACTTCCTTTTTTTGTGGGCT
>NW_025802473.1:0-1041 GCF_021613505.1 Equus quagga | reverse complement strand
GCAGTGGACAGGCAGCAGCCAGAGGTCCTCCTGATTGTCTCCTGGCACCTCAGGAACTTCTTATATTACAGCTGCCTCATGCGCTGGAACATGGGCAGTTGGCAGCCAAGTCTTGTCAGCTCACCACTCCCAATGTCTCACCTCAGTTCCACGTGCAGGGCCTGAGACAATAGTGTCCCAACGTTTCCAACAGTCCCACCCAGCGCTTGTTAACCCTCAGCAGCAGGTACTGGGGGCGGGGTTCCCGGTGTTGCATGCTGTTCTTCCTGGGCAGCCCTGTCAGTGGAGCTGAGTGACAAGGTGCCAGGTGCTCTCAGGGTGGTGGTCTGGGAGGGAGTCTCCCCCAACATGAGCTGGGGGAGCTGGGGATGGATTGTTCTTGGTTCAAGTGCCAGACTCTCATGTTTCTTACAAAACTCCATAGATTTTCTTGAGTAAATGTTCTTCATTTGCTGTTTGCCTTTGGGACCATTTCCAGTGGCTTGAAATGCTTGTTATTAAGTAATTTTTACCAGTTTCCCTCAGGAGTGCTTCAGCGTAGCTTCTGTCACAGTCACGCCACCCTGATGCATTTAGGATGAAGCCCATTCCAGGAAATACTCACCAGTTTACAGTAGGAAGGAAGCAGAAGCTCTAACATCACTTGTGAACAAAATTGAGAGAGAAATTTGTATGCTTTGCAAAAAGGCATCAAACACTTCATAAAAATTACTGTTTGGAGGATTATACAACGGGAAATGGCTTCCCACCTAAAATGAATCAATCACTTGGCATATATTTATTGAAAATAAAGTCTGGTGTTAGAGTTTCTCAGGAAAACAACCAACATGATCTGTTATGTGCATGTGTGCTTATGTATATATGTCTGTTTTCTTTTTATTTAAGAAAGTGACTCGGGGCACCCAAGGGCCGAGCGGTTAAGTTTGAGAGCTGCATGTTGGTGGTCCAGGGTTTCACCGGTTCGGATCCTGGGCACGGACATGGCACCACTCATCAGGCCATGCTGAGGTGGCATGCCACATGCTACAATGAGAAGGACCC
>NW_025802472.1:0-2123 GCF_021613505.1 Equus quagga | reverse complement strand
CATTTACTGCTTCCTCTTCCATCTCTGATTTCATGTATAACTCTCAGGCTGGCACCTCTGATTTTGTGTGTAACTCTCCTACATTGCATCTCTGAATTCATGTATCACATTCCCAATGTCCTCTCTGACTTCGTGCATAAAAGTACCCCTACCATCTCCGACATCGTCTGTCACAGTCCACCTTACCTCTCTTCGTTCATAACACTCCCCCTGGCATCTCTTACTTCGTGTGTCACACTCCCCTGGCATCTCTGAGTATGTGCATCACATCTGCTTCCATCTATATTTCGTGTATAATACTCCCACAAGCCTCTCTCACTTGGTGTGTCACAGCCCTGTGGCACCTCTGACTTTATGTATAACACTCCTACAGGCATCACTGACTTTGTGTGTTACACTCTACCTGGAATGTCTGAATTTATGTGTCACAGTCTCCCTGGCTTCTCAGATGTCATGCATAACACTCCCCATGTCCTCTCCTGCATTGTGTGTAATACTACCCCTGCTGTCTCTGACTTCAGTTGGAACACTTAATGTGACATCTTTGGCTTCATGAGTAACTTTCTACTGTGGTCTCTCTGAATTCGTGTGTCACACTCCCCTTGTCATCTCTGACTTAGTGCATAATGCTCCCTCTGTAGTCTCTGAATTCTTGTTTCACACAATTCCTGGCTTTTCTTAGCTTGTGTGTCACAATCCATATGGTGTCAAGGACTTTGAGTTTAACACTCCTGGTAGCATCTCTGACATCATGTGTAACACCCACTCTGGTGTCTCTGACTCTGTGTGTAAGACACCACGTGGCTTCAGTGGTTTTGTGTGTAACACTCCCCCTGCCATCTCTGAATTCATGTGTAACACTCCACATGGTGTTTCTGCCTTCATGTGTAACACTTCCCCTTGGTGTCTCAGACATGTTGTGTCACACTCCACATCGTTTCTCTGGCTTCGTTTGTCACACTCTGCCTGGCATCTCGTACTTTGTGTTTAACACTCCACTTCACATCTCTGACTTCATGTGTAACACTCCTCCTGGTGTCTGTGACATTGTGTAACACTCCACGTGGTGTCTCTTACTCTGTGTGGTACACTCCCTCTGGCATCTCAGCCTTCATTTGTAACACTCTGTTTGGTGTTTCTGCCTTTGAGTCCAACACTCCCCCGTGGCATCTAGAATTTCATGTTTAACATTCACAGTGGTGGCTCTGATATCATGTGTTACACTCCCCCTGGCATATCTGACCTTGAGTGTACCACTCACCATTGCATCTCTTAATTTGTGTGTCCCACTCTCACCGGTGTCATGGATTTCGTGTGTCACTCTCCCCTTGTGTTCTGAATTCACGTGTAACAGTCTACATGTCATCTCTGGTGTCCTGAGTAACATTTCCCATCATGTCTCTGACTTCTTGTGTCCCAAGCCACCTGTCCTCTCTGACTTCGTGTATCAGAAACACCCTGTCATGTCTAACTTTGCGTGTCACTCTACCACTGGTTTCTCTGACTTTGTAACAATCCTACTGGCAGCTCTGACTTCACGTGTAATTCTTCCGCTTGACATCTTTGAATTCGTGTGTACATTCACCTTGTCATCTCTGACTTCATGTGGAACACTCCAACTGTCGTCTCTGACTTATTGTCACCCTTCTCATGGTATCTCTCACTTAGTGTTTCACACTTCCCCTGTTGTCTCTGACCTCATGTATCACAATCCCCTTGGGGTCTGTGACTTTGTGTTTAATACGCCTGCTGTCATCTGTGACTTTGTGTGTAACACTCCCCCTAGTGTAATTGTTTTCTTGCATAGCATACCCCTGTGGCATCTCTAACTTTGTGTGTCACAGTCCTCGAGTTGTATCTGAATTCCTGTGTCACTAAGCCACTCTTGGCTTTGGCTTCATGTGTAAGACACCCCCTCACATCTCAGACTTTGTGTGTCACAATCATCCTATCTTCTCTGATTTCATGTCATAGTCTATCTGGTGTCTCTGACTGTGTGTAACATTCTCCCTAGCGTCTCTGACTTCGTGTGTAACACTCCATCCATCGTCTCTGACTCCATGTAAAACACTTTCCTGTGGTGTCCCTGAGTTCATTTTTCAACCTCCCTATGTCACCTCTCA
>NW_025802471.1:0-1643 GCF_021613505.1 Equus quagga | reverse complement strand
CTTGTAGGCCATGATAAGGACCTTAACTTTTACTCTGAGAGTAATAGGAAGCCTCTGATGAGATTTTCCAACGAATTTGACTTCTGCTTTTAAAACATCACTCCAGTTGCTGCATTGAGGATAAATTTGTGGGGCAAAAATAGAGGCAGTGAAACTACTTTTAAAGGTACTTCAATAATCCAGTCCAGAACGATGGTGCAATGAGGCCTACCAGCCATCAGGGAGTAACGGGGTGTGGAATTACATACCCACAGCAAACAAAGAGAAAACCGGTCAGAATAAATGAAATGATTTCTTCACTAATGGCCAGTCTACATATGTATTGTTGGAAAGTCCACAAGGCCAGAAAAAAAAAAAATCCTTTGTATAAAGAATGATTCCAAGCAACTGTAAGTCAAACCACACCCAACACACAGATTCTAGAATTAGTTGACATGCCAAGAAAATCACAAAGGAATAGTCTTTCAACAAGCAGTGTTGGGATAACTGGATATCCACATGTGAAATATTAAGTTGACCCCCTACCTCACACCATATGCAAAACTTAAGTCAAAATGGATCAGGAATGTAAATGTAGGCTCTAAAACTACAAAACCCCTAGAAGAAAATGTACAACTAAACTTCATGGCCTCAGATTAGGCAATGGTTTCTTACATATGACACCCAAAGTACAAGCGACCAAAAGGAAAATAGGCCAATTGAACTTCATCAAAAGTAAAACTGTTGTGCACCAAAGGACATGGTCAAGGAAGTGGAAAGACAACCCACAGAAGGGGAGAACATATTTGCACATCTTTACATATTTGATAAAGGTCTACTGTTGAGTATATATAATATACTCTTGCAACTCAACAATAAAAATACAAATAGCTCAATTATAAATGGGCAATGCATTTGCATAAGCATTTCTCCAGATTAATATACAAATGGCCAATAAGTACAGGTAAAGATGCTCCCCATTATCAGTTGTTAGGGAAATGCAAATCAAAACCACAATGAGATATCACGTTACACACACCAGGATGACTATAATAAAAAAGCCAAATAATACCAAGTGTTGGTGAGGCTGTGGAGAAGTTGGAACCCTCACTCATTCACTGCTTGCCAGTGGGAATGCAAAAAGGTAGAGTTGCTCAGGAAAATAGTTTGGCAGTTTACACTGATGAATAGATCAACAAAAGTGATATATAAATACAATGGAATACTATTCAGCTGTAAAAAGGAATGAAGTATTGATACCTGGTACACCATGGATGAACCTTGAAAACATTATGCAAAATGAAAGAAGCCAGACCCCAAATACCACATGTTGTGTGATTGCGTTTATCGGAAATGTCCATAATAGGCAAATCCAGAGAGACAGAAAGTAGATTAATGAATGCCGGTGGCTGGGGGGAAGGAAGTATGGCGTATGACTGCTAATGGGCATGAGGAACCTTTTTATGGTAATGAACATATTCTGCCATTAGCATCGATGATTGCACAACCTTGTGAATATATTAAAAACCACTGAATTATACGCTTTTTAAAAATTAAGATTATTTTTTAGAGCAGTCTTAGGTTCACAGGAAAATTGAGGGGAAAGCACAGAAATTATTCATATGCCCCCTGCCTCCACACATGCATGGCTTCCCCCATTTTCA
>NW_025802470.1:0-1092 GCF_021613505.1 Equus quagga | reverse complement strand
AAAAACTCAAACAACCCAATCAAATAAGGGGCAGGTGACATGAACAGACATTTCTCCAAAGAAGATATACAGATGGCCAATAGGCACATGAAAAATGCTCATCATCATTGATCATCAGGGAACTGCAAATCAAAACTACACTAAGATATCACCTTACACTCATTAGAATGGCAAAAATAACCAAAACAAAAAGTAACAAGTGTTGGAGAGGTTGTGGAGAAAAAGGAACCCTCATACACTACTGGTGGGAATGTAACCTGGTGCAGCAACTATGGACAACAGTGTGGAGATTTCTCAAAAAATTAAAAATAGAAATACCATATGACCCAGCCATCCCACTACTGGGTATCTATCCAAAGAGCTTGAAGTCAGCAATTCCAAAAGGCCCACGCACCGCTGTGTTCATTGCAGCATTATTTGCAATAGCCAAGACGTGGAAGCAACCTAAGTGTCCATCAACTGATAACTGGATAAAGAAGATAGGGTGTATATATACATATATACACACAATGGAATACCAGTCAGCCAAAAAAAGGATAAAATCGTCTCATTCACAACAACATGGATGGACATTGAGGGTATTATGTTAAGTGAAATAATCCAGATAGAGAAAGACAATCTCTGTATGACTCCACTCATATGCAGAAGTTAAACATGTGGACAAAGAGAACACAGTAGTGGCTACTGGGGAAAGGGGGGATGGGGGTGGGGACAAAGGGTGAAGTGGTGCACCTACAACACGACTGACAAACAGTAATGTACAACTGAAATTGCACAAGGTTGTAAACCATCATAATCTCAATAAAAAGTTAAAAGAAAATAACAACGAGCAATTGGGAGACATAAGCCTTTGCAGAGATTGAGACACATTATAGAGTCATAGTCATTTTTAACAAGATAAACGTGGAACATACACAGACACTGATTAAAGTGATTGATTGTCTCAGAAAACGTGCCTGCGTTATCAAAACCTAATGTATGATAAAGGCAGCTACAGGAGTCAAAGGAAAAGATGGATTCTATACTAGTTTATGTTGGGAAAATCCTCATTTTATGAAGGAAAGTTAATCTAAATTTCTGCCTAAGACCACA
>NW_025802469.1:0-4105 GCF_021613505.1 Equus quagga | reverse complement strand
ACAAAACATTGGTAGACTTATTGAACATATGTAAAATTAATCTGTCCCATATGTAAAATTTCTTGGGAAAATTGTTTATCAAGAAGAGTATCCCTGTATATTATAACTGTTTTGGGGAAGAGATGCTGAAATTTTCTTTAGTTCATAACTGTCCAATAGAGATGTAATGCGAGCTACATGCGTGTCATTTTAAGTTTCCTGGGAACTGTATTAAAAAAATAAAAAAGTAACAGGTGAAAGTATTCTTTTAAGTAGTTTAACCAAATACATTCCAAATTATTATCGTTTCAACATGAAATCAATATAACGTTATTAGCGATATTTTTGTTCTAGGATTTTGGTGTTTATTTTACACTTCTAACACATCTCAATTTGGAGGCTAAACTTTCATCTGAAACCCGTGATCTATATTTAGATTAGATAAAATTTACTTTCAAAAAGTGGATTCACGTTCCCAAGCTGTTCCAAACAGACTTAAACATTTTTTCAATAGGTGAATCCAGTATCAGTTTTTAAATTTAAATTTACAGTAATTAAAATAAAATAGCCAAGTTTCAGGTGCTCTGCAGCCATTGTAGCTAGTGGAATTAAAAACTGCTAAGACTTGATGATTTCTTTGAATGTGTGTGTGAAGGAGGCGTGGTTAAAGGAGAGACAGGTGTCAGTCAGAGGACCAGCTGCGAGTCCTGCGCAGGCCCTTGAGCCAGCTCATGGGTAATATATCTATGTAGAGAGATATTATGTCTACACAGGGGAGATAAAATTTAGAGTGCTATTAAATATTAGTTTAAATGTTTCTTTGAGGCCTCTGTACCTTTTATTCAACTTAGTGAACTGTAATTTCCTTTCTACCAGGTTTTAATTGGTATCAATTTATAGCTTTATTTTATTTTCTTCATATTTAAGATTTACTAAGTTTTACACTATATATTTAAGGTATATCTCTGTTACTTGCTTTTCCGTGGTGGTAACCTCACTGAGGTTTTTGTAATGGCTCTAATGTAGCACAGTTTGTTGAATGCTCCAAATTCAGTGCTGAATCACAGCCTTAGTTTAGATGCTGTTTGTGTGAGTTACTTGTGAATGACATAATGGATACCTTGCATCTTTCCCAATATAGAAATAAAAATCAATGGTGTCTTCTAACTTTCTCACTGGAGAGTAAATATTCAAATGTCCTAAATATGTGTGGTTCATTGAACTATATCCTTAAAATTTCATGGAAATAGGGTTCTTTTAAATTGTCAATAACAGGTTTAGCCCTTCATCTCCAATTTTTATAATTGTTCATGTACAACACTTCTCGATATATTACAGGAGAAAAACCTTTCAAGAGTGATGAGTGTAACTTTGCCTCCACAACCCAGTCTCATCTGACTCGGCACAAACGGGTGCACACCGGCGAGAAGCCCTACAGATGCCCCTGGTGCGACTACAGGTAATGTCTCAGTACTGAGCACGGAGAATCAAGTGGGTCACCAGGACGAATTAAAATCCTGTTAAATTCACCATAAAAGAATAGTTTTCCTGATCAACCTGAATTAGCACAATTTAAAGCACAATTCACTTATTAGGTTGGGAGGTTCTTTTACCACCTAATTTTAGCGACTGTTTTTGAAGTTGTAAAGTTCTTTTCCATTTTTTATAATCTTAACATTTAGGTTTTATAATCCTTTGGTACACCTGAATTTCAAGTGATTTTACTTGGTTGCCAAAGTAAGGAACAGTTGCATTTGATCAGTTATTCGGTGTATATGGCATCTCATCTACTACGAGTGAAGCACTTTAGGCAATGAAGACAATGTAAGAAATGTTTCCTGCCTTTAAGGGTGTGGTGGCATAATCAGTGCCTTGTGATATTCACAAATAATGTTAACGTGCATTTCAGTGGGTAAATAAAGAGGCCAGGGGAGTGCGTAGAGAAGGTATAAGTTCCGCCACAATGAAGTCCTCCTCGAGGAGAGAGCATTAGAAGATGGGTAAATTTCAAGGACACATGTATGTTGTACGAGGTTGCAGGAGGTCACGGTACAATGTAGCATTTTGTGCTGAAGGCATGTTAGAGATCCTGTGTGTTCAGTCCACTTGCTGAGGTCCACAGTGGCTGCATGATGTCTGCCAGACTGCAGCGTTACTTCGCGAAGGCAGCAAAGCATAGGTGCAGAAAAGTAGGTATGAAACATACTCAGGCAACAGTAAATAATCTTGTCTTACTACATGACATGGTATGTGTAGAGAGGGCAGAGTGGAAAATAAGGTGGGGAATGGAGGTTGCAGCTAGATCAAGCTGCACCTGGAGCCCGTGAGAGTGAGTTCGGAGCTCATGAGGTAGTCTGGGAGACACCACAGAGTTTGTAGGCAGCCTAATGACATCTGTTTTAGGAGCTTAATCAGCTGAACTGTGGGGCCTGAGTCAGAGTGTGAGCCTTCTTCATCTTGGAGCTGAAGATCTCACAGCCCCCGTTACTCATGATGACCTGGAAACATTGAGGGTGGTTCTTTCAACACAGCCTGCCTTTGTTAAATATTGGAATATATACCTTCAACCTGAAGCCTTCTTTGAAAAAATAGATTTTCATATTCCTGTGGATGTAGCCTGTGCATTCAGTAAATATATTGCCATAATCTCTATTATTATCCTCATTATTGCATTAAGTTTTATGTTAAAGGTCATCTAATAGTACAGAGATATTGCAGATATATTTCATTTATTAATTATTCATTCATTCAACGTTTTGTGAGTTCTATCTTTGCTTAACAATAGGTTGGCGTTTCTTGGAAATTTGGTAAAATGGTGATCCGATTAGAGGTAGGTATAGAAATTTTAAGATGCTAATATGAGTTCTTTAAAAAATAAACATTATCGAGTGCTCTTTTTCCTTATTAAAGAGGTCAGACTATGTAGCTGCCTTCCCTTTAAAACACAGGAAAGCAATTAGAAAATAATAAAAATTTTCCTAATTATTGCTCTTAGCTGATGGGATTGTATCCTTTCAGTCTATACTCTATGTGTGAGGTTTGAGTTGTTGTTTTGGGGGCTCTTTTTGTTTCTTTCCTTCTAAGTTTTATTTTTTACACATAAATTGTAACTACTTTTCTGTTTCATTAATCTTATGTAATTGTGGTTTTCAAATTGTTATTTTTAAGTAGCAGAACTATTATTTCAAAGAAGATCATACACAAACCCAATATATAAAATAAATAAAAGTGTATCTACCACTAATAAGCAGATTTCATAGTTAAAATCTATAATATTTACTTATAACATTAAAGAATATCATATAAGACTTTAATAAGCAAAAAATTTTCCCATGGCGGAGTTACTGGCAGCAGTTGTTGTTGGATTAGCCTTCCTGTCCAGTTCCTGTCTTGGTTCTGGTGGGAGTGGGGGCAGCAGGATGTAGTCAAGAGCCCAGCTCCCTGTGAAGGAGCCGCCCAGGCCTCACTGAAATCGTGTAACTTCTGGGAGCTGCCACTTCCTCATTTGTCAGTAAGGATGACTGGTACCAACCTTGTAGGATGGCGGTTTATATGAGATGAGGAGCACATTGAAATCACCTGGCCAGAGCCTGGCTGATACACTCCGCCTTGTTTTCACGCTCCTCTCAGTTAGTTAGTACTTGAGATGGTTATAGGGTTTACTTCTCCTGGTGCTCTCAAGATGGTGTTCAGTGAGGTAATGCAAGAGCTTCAATGCCCTGAAGGTCTTCAGTATGTTAAATTTATTTATAGTACATGCCACGATGGATTTTTTTTCAGTTTTTTAAGTCGTTAAAAATATATTAAATGCAAAGTCGATTGTTGGATAATTGCTGAAATACCTTAGAGTTTCAAATTTCCTGGTTTGAAAACCTCTCTTCTGTAATATAATTTTAATACTTGCATGGCCTCTGGTTAGATAGAGATACAATAATCATTTTATTAAATGTTTAAACATTTAGGCTATTTTTAGGTTTTTACTCTGAAAATGCTTATACCTAAATCTTTGTGTATATCCAAGATTTTTTTTTTAAGAAAATCCTAGAAGTATGATTTATGGCTTTTAATAGTATGACTACAAAGGTTGAGATTTGAGTTTTGTTTCACTGATCAGTACAGTGTTTTG
>NW_025802468.1:691554-788238 GCF_021613505.1 Equus quagga | reverse complement strand
ATTTGGAGAAATTCTACTAAACTATACTTTCCTAAATCATTTAACTATACAAAAATAATAAAAAACAAGAACAAATATAATGACTATATATTAACTTCTTCCGTGAGCTTGACAGTGTTTTAAGTATCTGAAATGTATCAAACTCATATAATTCACAAGTTTATAAATAGTTATTTATATTTTTCCCATTTCAGAGATAAGAAAATTAAAAAGTTTATCAAAAATTGTTTAGTTGGTAAGAGAAAGAGTGAGTATACAAGTGCTGTCTACAGATTCTGTTACTACAATTGTACTGGTTCTAATGCTATGAAGCTGGTGTGACTTTATAAATAGAATTACTAAGAATTACATAAAAAAGAAAGTCAGAAGTCAAACTCCATATATGGAGTTCACAAACATAAACTTACTTTACATATGTTTACTTTACACATATTAACTTCTCTTGAAAATATGTTTGCACTATGCATCCCACTAGAGGTCATCAATATTTATCTCATCCTTCGTAGTGGTGTTCAGTGTATTTAGCCATCATTTGTTTTATGACTGAAGGTTTAATATAATTAAATGATTAAGGATACATAAAGATGTGTCTCTAGTAACTAGCTTTAATTCCAGTTTCTATACACACTTACCACCTATTTCTTTTAGACATTCCAGTTTTTAGCCTAATAGTAGGTTTCATATATGATAGATATAGTTTAAGTTTCAAAACTAAGGCTATTTCTCCCTAATTTGTTGTTCAGATAAAAGCTAAAATCATTCTTCTTTGTTTCAAAAAGTGTAGTTAATATTGTAATAGATTTTCCTTTATATTTAGAGATAATTTCAGATCACACGATAAGATCAAATGACACCTTTGTAATAATGTACCGTAAATTCTCTCATGTCTTTTAATGATGTTTTATACAATAAACTTAGAAAAATGACTACTTTCCTTTCAAAATATCCATTGAGCATTTTCCTGTTAAATGCTAAGTGAAAAATTTGAGTTTTGTCTTATCTATGTAACTAATCAACTTCTCTCTCTTTTGCCAGTCATTCTGTTGTTCCATCATTCTTCTTCTTTGTCTAGCTAGCTAAACTATTAGAGAAATATATATACAAATGTATTCATGCTTGGTGACATTTTTTTGACTATTTTCAAGTAGTGATAGATTTATAGGAAGTTGCAAAGACAGTACAGAGAAGACCTGTATATACTTTACACGTTTCCCCCAATCATTGCATCCTACATAATCTTACAAAATTATAGTAAAATATAATTAATAGAAAATTAACATTGGTCAATGTGTGTGTATAGTTTGAGTCCATTTTATCCACATGTAGATTCATGTAACTACTGTTATAATTGAGGTACAAAACCATTTACCTCGCGAATTTTATAAAATTTTGTAGCCTTATGCACTTTACAAAGTTTTAATCTTTCATAGTTTCTACTTTTATTAGAAGAATTGCTATTTTAAAAAAGTATATTATAATAAAAGTGTATTTCAGATGAAAAATTGTTCTTTTTCCATTTGATATGTAAAGTATTACATCTAGCTTAATTTCACAATTCAAGATTAATAAAATAAATTGATGCCAACTTTTGTTTATATTAATTTTCCCTGGATTCTGGCAACATCTATTTATAAAGTAGTATTCAAAAAATTTCACAGAAAATCAACCTTACAAAAATTTAGTACAATCCTGATTTAGGAGTAAAGAGTACAATTCCTGAATTTCTACTATTAGTTTACTGTGTCCTACCAACCTTTTGTAGGACTATGTTTCATCTTCAAATAGTCAAACTTACCTCTCCCAAAAGGCCATTCTCTTATTGTGAGAGTAATATATAACTGAAAAATTAATTGTGGGACGGAACCTAGAAAGGCCTGGATCACTGACATGCACTTGAAAGCCCTGCACTGCATGAATACATCATGGATTGAGAGACCAATCTCTGTCTCCAGCGTCGTCTTTCTACTTCCGATGCTAACTTGACTCTCTTTATTCTCCTGTTTAAGCTTTTTCAACAATTTGTGGTAATTTATAATGGTCTGAAAACACCTGTTAGAATGAAGTAACATCCAAAATTAATATTTCTTAGTGATAGACGTGTAGAAATATTTAAAAGGTCACCCTTAGAAGAATCTCTAGTTTTAAAATTATATTATAAAATATAACAAAAAACCCTAAATTAATCACCTTTTATATAGTTTCTGGTTTTATCATTTATTTTAGTTCTCTATCTCTCATTTTAATCTAAAAATTAATACGTAAATACATTCTTATAGAAAAATTCCAACAATAAATTATAAATTAAAGATCATTTTGTTCTCACACAACTCAATTTGCCTCTTCAAAATTAGTTATTATTTTTAGGTTGGTATCTAATATTCCAGTCTTTTTCCATACATTTATATGCCTATCTAAATGTATATTAAACTTACTTTTCTGAAAAAAAATGGTGCTTATATACTGTCTTGATAATTAAAAATAAATTTTTCTAATGTTTGTAGATGTTTTCCCATGATTTTAATCTACCTCAGTTTTAACTGCTTCAAAGGAGTCAAAATTTTGTGTGTATAATTTTGATTTATTCTTTTCTATTGATGAGCTTTAGGTCAGTTAGCATCTATGCTAACAAGTGGTCTCAGAAAACTTCGTTTAAACTTATACAGTCCCAGGCAAGTGACAACAGCAAATACAAATACTTCCTGGTGGAATTTAACTTCAAAGTAGTCCTCAAAGAATTTCCACAATTAAAATTTTATGAAAATGAGCAAATCATTTTATAAATATCAGAAAACACAAAGAAAAACAAGGCCCTATGCGTGAGAAACACAACTACCCTCAAATACTTCCCTCATTAGACGCAAAATATAAAACAAATATATTCAGTATTTTTTTAAAATATAAGAGATCACAAATATGAAAAAGAAAATTTCTCAATATGAACAAACACATTTTAACAAGAACCAACCAAAATTCTAAAAAAAAAGAAGCATATAATAATTGAACTTTTTAAAAGAAATTGGGTGCGTTAAATAGATTAAAGGGAATTAAAGAATTGGAAGATAAATCTCATCAAATGATCAGAAATGCAATGATAGAGAAAGAGGCTGGAAAAAAGCAAGGCAGATTATAAGGCATTTAAGAAAAAAAGTGAGAAAGTCTATACCTCTAATCGACGTTTTAAAAGGAGATAAAAAATTGACAATATTTCAAGAAATAATGACTGGAATATTTTCAAAATTGTCAAAACCTGAATTCTCAGATTAAGGACTGTGTGTCAAGCAGAAGAGGACAAATAAATAATAAATAAAGTTTAAAGTAAAAAATAAGCACATAGTTATCAATAATTCAATGAAAGTAAATAGACTAAACTTGCCAGTTAACAGATAGGGGCTGTTAGATGCACACTGTACAGGAAATACAGCCAATGAATGAGGACATAGAAAGGATAAAAGCAAGTAAGAACAAAACTCACATAAAACAAATGCTGCATGCAAAAAGCTGACAGGACTTTAAAAAAAGATAAAATCAGACAAAACAGACATTAGGGCTGAAGGGCATCATTAGCACTAAAAGAGGTCATTGCAAAATACTGTTTCAATTTCCCAGAAAAAGCTATCACTTCCAAATTTCCATATACTCAATAACATGAAAAATGACAAGTCTAGAAGATAAAAATGGGACCATTTTAAACATTAAAGTATCTCAAATAATCTCAAAGGCATCTTTAGAGCTCATTATCTGACATGATACAACCACAATTGAATATGTATAACACAGATATATAAAGAATAATAAGTGTAAATATCCATCTTAAAAAAGAAAATAATTTCAATATTACTGAAGTCTCTTCTCTCTTTCTCCATTATAGTACCTTTCTCTACCCACATAACCCAAAGCTCTATCCTAAAATTTCATTACACTCTATTATCTAGCTTTTCCTTAGTAGCTATGAAATATATGATAAAGTAAATGTAAGATCATATGTAGTTATACATTTGAGATACTTTTGACCTTTAAGTGTATATTAGCATGTTATCTTTATGTCATTTTTACTTCTAACATTGTAAAAGCACGTATTTATTCTGCCCACATCTTCCATTATCCAATCTAGAACATTTATCAGGAGTGTTCAAAAGAAAATTTTGTAGATTTATTGACACCTTTGGAAATATAAAGGAAGGCTCTAGATCTGACTTTGTGTCTAAAATCTATAAAGAGCAAACATGCATACGAAAATATAAGAAATTTATTTGGTCGATTTCTTTACCTTCAAAAGGAGAAGAGAATAGAAGATAGAAGGTAAAGGAAAGAAAGGAGAAGTCTGCGAACTTTAAGAGCTGAATGAATGTTTAGTATTTACTCCTAAAGGATAATTTATGTAAATCATTTCCATTGTTTTAAACATTCATTAAGTAAACTAACAGGAAAGGTGGTATGGAATTTCTTTTTTTTCTTACCACATTAAGACAAGACACTAGGACAAAACTTCTGCAGAAGCAAAACAGTCATACAAGTGAAGAAGGTGGTCATGAAAACATAACTCTCTAAAAGCTTATACAGATCATGGAGAGAACATATATAAACTGGGGACTCTAACTCAATATTAAGATTCCCCAGTGCTCTCAATTGACATCTAAGTTTTAAACCACAATTCTCCACTCAATTATAACATATAAGATTTTAAAAATCACTAAGATTTCCTGTTTCCTTCCCTTTTTTGTATACATTAATTTTGAGGCCCCAGATCTTGACATTGGTTAAATCCATTTAAAATGCTATAAAATGTCCAAAGCCAGAAAAAGATATTATAAGGAAATTACAAGTGAATATCTGTTATGAACACAGTCACAAAAATCCTTAACAAAACACTAGAAAACCAAATCCTGTAACATAGAAAAAAGATTAAACACAACAACCAAGGTTGGCTTGAAAAATAAAAATCAATGTAATAGAGCACTTTAACAGAATAAAGGACAAAAATCACATGGTCCTCCCAATACACACAGAAAAAGCATTTGACAAAACTCGATAGATTTCATGAGAAAAACACTCAGCAAATGAGGAATAGTAGGGTACTTCCTCAATCTGGCAAACTGTATCTATGTAAAAAAAAAAAAAAAGAAAAAGACAAAGAAACAACCAAAGCTAATGTCACATTTAATGGTGAAAGTTGGAAAAACTTTCTTGCTTATATCAAAAATAAGATAAGTATGCTCATTACTTTTACTTAACATGGTGCTGGAGGTTCTAATCAACTCAAATAGTGGTGAGGAGTAATAAAACTGCCTTTATTCACATATGACATGACTTTTATGTAAAAGGAATCTCCACACAAAAAATTTAGAGCTAATAAATGAATTCAACACAATAGCAACATAGGTCAGTGTACAACAATATTGATTAGTATTTCTATAAACCAGCAATGAGAAGTCTGAAGATGATGCTAACAAAGCAATGCCATTAGCAATAGCATACTTTGGAATACTTAGGAATAAACTTAACAAAGAAGGGCAAGACTTGTACAAAACTACAAAACATCAATGAAAGAAAGTCCAGACCTAAAGAAATTAAAGACATAAATGTACTAACATCCCATTGCATAAACTGGAAAACCTAATATTGTTAAGATGACAATACTCTTCAAATTGATGTACACATTCAATGTATTTCCTATCAAAATGCCAGTTACATTTTTTTTGTTTGTTTTCAGAAATGGACAAGTGATCCACTGACATCGGATCCTAAAATTTTTATGGAAGTGCAAAGAACTCCAAATAGCCAAAACAACCTTGAAAAAGAACAAAGTTAATTTAATTCATACTTTCTACATCAAAATTTACTACAAAGCTATAGTAACCAAGTCTGTGCAGTTAGTAATATAAAAGTAGATACCGTGCATGGTCCTTTATTTATGGTCAATTGATTTTCATTAAGGGTGCAAGGACCATTCAAATTGGAAATTCAAGTCAAAATCCTGGGGAGATACTACTTTAATATCCACTAGGATGGCTATGACTAAAAACACAGTAAGTGTTAGAAAGGATGTGGAAAAATTAGAATCCTTATACATTGATGGTGAGAATGAAAATACCATCACTGCTTGGGAAAACGCCTAGCAGTTCCTCAAAAATGTTATCAGAGCTAAGTACCACAAGACCAGCAGTTCCTAGTTACATATTCCAGAAAAATGAAAACATGTGCCCATGCTAAAACTTGTACATGAATGTTCATAGCAGCATTGTTCAGAATAGTCAAAAAGTGGAAACCATCCAAGTACCCATTAACAGATGACAGGACAAACAAAATGAGGTTTATACATGCAATGGATATTATTCCACCATAAAACGGAATGAAATACTGACATACTACAACACGAATGAACCTTGAAAACAATATGCTGAAGGAAAGAAGACAGTTGTAAGAGGTGATATGTTGTTTGATTCTATTTACATGAGCTTTCAGAAAGGCAAATCTCCAGAGGCAGAAAGTAGATTAGTAGTTGTTGCCTGGGACTTGGGGTGGATGGAAGAAATTAGAATTTGACAGCTAAATGGAGCAGGTTTCTTCTGAGGGTAATGAAAATATTCTAAGATAGATTGTGGCGAGAGACACACAACTCTGTGAAGTTGCTATAAACCACTGAATTGAAAATTTTAAATGGGCAAAAGGAGTGGTAAAAAATATTGAAATACAGCTCTTTTACATACAAATACACATATCAGAGAATATAGGTTGTGACAGAGATTGTGATTGCAATGAAAGGTTTTAAGCTCTATATAATTAGGAAGGGAATTAAGATAGCTTTAATTATTAAAAGTGCTCTGCATAATTAATTAATGTAGTATATAAATGTGAGGGGAGCTATAGGTACTAAAATAGCAGTTTAAGTCCAAACAAAAAGAGGTTTTCTTCCTCTTTAAAAAACAAAATAAATAAAATAACTTACCAATTCAATTAATTTAACAAAATAAAAAAGAATAAAGGAGAAATCCAAAAGTAAAAGAGTAGAAAATGTCCTAAAATCTAAATAATCACAGTAAATTTCCAACACGTGTTAATAAGAAATATGCTTCAAATATAAGTATCTGCAAAGTTTGAAAATAAGAAGATAGAAAGTAAGAACTTCTCTGTTCTTCTGCTAAATAATTTTGGATTGACACACATCTTTCTCAATAATTATACATAAATTACTAAATGATAAAATTAGTAAGAAATTTTTATATTTGAGTAAAAAGCTAATTGGTTTGATTTAACGGTCAATTAGAGAATACTTTTCCAACTTACCTCACATGAGACATTTACAATAACAACCATCAGAGCATGCCATAATGCAATTCTCAATTTATAAATTCCAACAGTCTAATCTAATACATATGACATTGTTTGATGCAATGTGGTGTTTTAAATCAATAACAAAAAATAAATGTAACATCTTCATACATTTTCAAAAATGTTCATTTCCTTACATACGAAAATAAGTTGAAAATATATTGTGTATAATGTTAATGAAATATTTAAATACTAGACAATAAGACTCCCAAGGGATATAAAATTTAAATGAAGAGAATATTGAAAATTGAAAGACATAAATCCCAATAACAGTTAGTTTATATTTGATTCATAGGGATAAAAAATTAGTCTTGAAAAACATGTTAGTCTTTCCCAAAATTTACTTATAAATTTAATTTGACAAAATAAAATTACTCAAAGGCTATTTCTCAAATTCATATAGAAAAGTAAAAATAGCGTTATCTAAAACTGCAGATTTTCTATACATACAATTGCAACGCGTTATATGATCTTCTCTACCTTTGTCTTTTTCTATTTTAAATATTTGTCTTCTTAGATTATCACTGTAGAACGGTGTCATTGTTTTAGTATATTCACAATATTTCACTGAGTGGGTGAACCATAATTTATTTAGTGTTGTCTGTTGGTGAGCATTCAAATTATTTTAAGGTTTTAATCATATAAATAGTGCTTCCCATTATTATACTGTGTGGTGAAATAAGACAATTTATGTAAGCTATATTGTGAGAGAGGCAAAATAAGACAGAATTCTGCTATATTTTATGTTTTTTAATATCTATAATTAAGAGTTCAGAATTATGAGTAGACATACCTGTGAAACAAAATGAAACACAGTTACAGATCCTAAATACAATAGAGAATCTAATTTTCTAAAGTGTAGGAATTTCTAATGTGATAGTTAAATAAATTATTTAGTAAATAATTTCTAATTAGCCTTTGGAAAAAATAATCTACTTCTTGTTTCACTCTTGCCTAATATTAAATTCCAGATGAATAAAAATTTAAAGCAATAAGATCAAATCATAAAAATAAAGCACTAAAGAAAATAATTACAAAGTTTGACAGAACAAAAGTTATGAAGTAATAATAGGAAAAATTATCATAATTTATAACGTAAAATTTTTACATTTCCTACAGCAAAGACATAAAGTCAAAGGTCAAATCACAGATTTGAAATTTTTTTAATTAGTCAAAGGTCTTTACAAACCAATAAAAAAAACCAAAATCCAATAGAAAGTGACCAAAAGCTAGGAGACTAGGATAAGATAATTCATTAACAGAAGCCAAAGCAACAAGTTTATAAACATGTACAAAGACATGCAAACCCACTATTGATTTTTTAAATGCAAATTCAAACAATAAGAAAATACTGACTTTCTCTATATATCCAGTTTGGAAAAAAAATCAAAAGGGTGTTTGGACAAGAAAGTCTACCATTTCTTCGACATAAAATTTGAAAAAATCTACCAAAATTGGGGCTGCCCAGTGGCCGAGTGGTTAAGTTCCTGCGCTCTGCTGCAGGCGGCCGGGTGTTTTGTCAGTTCGAATCCTGGGTGTGGACATGGCACTGCTCATTAAGCCACGCTGAGGCAGCGTCCCACATACCACAACTAGAAGGACCCACAATGAGGAATATACAACTATGTACCGAGGGGCTTTGGGGAGAAAAAGGAAAAAAATAAATCTTTAAAAAAATTCTGCCAAAATGTTTGAAAATCCAAAAACTGTGGGCAATATTTTCTATCATTTCTTTGATGTAAAATTTAGTAACATCTACCAAAATTTAAAATTCCCAGTATATTTTACATGAATTGTCTTATTTCACCACACAATATAATAATGGTTAGCACTATTTATATAACTAAAACCTTAAAATAATTTGCTCACCAACAGACAACATTAAATAAATTATGGTTCACCCACTCAATGAAATATTGTGAATATCCTAAAACAGATCATTCTACAGGTGATAATCTAAGAAGACAAATATTTAAAACAGAAAAAGATAAAGAGAAGATCATATAATGCATTCCCATTATATGTATAGAAAAGCTACAAAAAGATAGATACAGTAAAAACTATAGCAGAGATAATAAACTGTAATAGAGGTGAGAAATATTAACATAATTTTGCAATTGTTCGGTAAGTCAAGTTCACTATAATTAATTTGGTTAAGTTGCATATAATATTGCATATGGAATATACACATGTATAACCTAATTCATAGTTACACTATTACATTATATTACATCATACCGTGTCATATCACATGTGAATTATAGCAAAAGAAAATCAGCTAGACAGTAAAGATATTGTACCAGAAAGGAAGCCATGCATACAAAAAAATGAAAATAATAAATTCATTGTCTGACTACAATGTAACAAAATTCAAATTAATACCAAAGAAATATGTTTATTAAACTACTTTGGAATTTTTTAACAAGTACACTCTTAAATAATGCATGGTTCTATGAGGAAATAAAAGTACGTATGCACATATTTAGTAGCAAATAATAGACATCTTCACATTTCATGGAAAAAAATAATAAATGCATACTTTAATTTGGAATATCTATATTTCTGCTTAGTAGAGAATAGTTTTCCTGAGAGAACCTCTTTTAATAATATGGCAAATAATTTTAAATTTCCCCAATGTAGGTAATTTTAATTATGCCTTCTTAACAAGTATATTGTAAATGTTCTGTTTCCAGAGGGGTAAAATCAAATGTTCTTCCCAAAGCATTCTGATACTCATAAAAATAGAGATATTTAAGATAAACCATTATGATGGAAAAAGATAGGATCAAAAAGGATAATGAAAGAAGTAATGACTTAAATAACCAAAAAAAAAAAAATTGTAAAGTTCGTGTTAGAGACCGTTTTACAACAAATTTTCTGTTCCTGATAATTCCTTTCAAAGCAAGGCAGTTTCTCCCACTTGCTGGAATATTTTTATAAATTACTTTTATTTTCATTTTAATTTTTTTTATTGTAAGACCACTTGTTTTTAAAAAATAAAATATTGATTAGTATAAAAGGAAAAATTACATATCCTGTCTCTACTCATAGATACATATTTCCCAAATATGTTTCCAGTAATTTTCTAATTGTATATTTACAAGTTTTCATAGTATTCACACCGCACCTGCTTTGATGGCCTAATGCAACAGCTCACATTTGATTACCATAGTCATCATTTGTAAAATACCATCTCATGTTTTACTCTTCCAAAAAGCTTACTTATGGTTCGTAACATTGTCAGGGGTTTTATTTGTAGATTTTTATGGTTAACATCTTCTTCCTTTTCTGTTGTTTACGAATAAGTTCTTTTCTTTCAAGAGATACAGTCAACCAAACCTAAATTAGCTCGAGTGACTGGCCCCAAATCACTTAATTCACTGTTCCTGGGATTAGCTTTTTGACTTGAAGGAGTCTTTTAGAATCACTTATATTAACTTTTCTTTTTTGCTTTTGGAAGATTAGCCCTGAGCTAACAAGTATGTCAATCTTCCTTCGCTTCATATGTGGGTCGCCACCACAGCATGGCTGACGAGTGGTGTATTTCCACACCGGAGAACTGAACTCGTGAACCTGAGCTGCTGAAGCAGAGCACACCAGACTTAACCACTAGGCCATGGCTGGCCCCTAAATTAACTTTTATAGGTTTTTCTATAGTTTTTAGTACATATTTAAACCCTAAATGAAGAGCTGTCTCAAATCAATTCCTATAAAAAATAATTCTCATGCAAATCAACATGGTAAACAGATAGAAGTGACATGGAAATGGCTGCTTAAGTACATATTACTATTCCAAGTTTCAGCTATAAATTCAAGGATGTCTTGAGACTACAATTAAAATGTAGATATCTTCAATTTATAAGGAAAATTTATGAGATTGTTTTCGCTCTTCTCTGTTTCTCTTTCTCATTCTGTTCTCACCCCTTCCATAACTTAAAGTTATATTTGTACTCCTCATAACTATTTAAAATAAAATTCCTACAACAGCTGAAAGAGAAAAAAAGAAAGACTGGAATGCGATAAACACATAAAAAGAACAGAGGAAACAATTGACTTGAAAACTAAACAAAACTAAAAAGGGAAAAATTTCCTTATAGAAGCAGTCATTATTACATTCTTAAGATACTTAGTGTAGTATTTATATTCAGTTTACTTATTTGAAACAGTGAATAAGTGAAAAATATCAATGCAACTTACCTCACTAGAGGTCCTAAAAGCGGCATGTGCCCCAAAAGTAACACAGCCTTATTTCCGGTCAAGTCTTTGTGGAAAAACATAAGGGTGACATGATCCAAAATTGCTCCCACAATAACGAAACCAATGGTAAATGACATCCAGAACTTGTCATTATTCTTTTGATAAGTATCAAACATATACAAAGCAGAGGCAGCCTCACCACAGTAGAGAAGAGTTGAGAAGAGAACGGTAAATGGAAAGTTTATGTCAGGTATGTGGCGAAGGACCACTCCTTCTTCCAAAGATGGACCTTCACTTGCACTTTCTTCATCAGCCCCTTCAAACACTGTCTCCATTCTTGAGGTCCTGGCAATCCAAAGTGTTCCTCTGAATTACTCTAGTAAAGTTTAGTAGCCAATCCAAATAGCAGTAAACAAGATTCTGTACAGTTCAATATTCGTAGAAAATGTTCAACAGGTAAACATGATCACTGACCATGATAGAATTCTACATCTGATTGAGGGAACAGTCAACTATGATATCTAATGTGACATATTATTCTTCATAAAAATTATTATAAGCTATCAAACTTCTACAAGGCATTAAACCACATGTAAACCTTCAGATGATAGTCCTATCTCTAAGTAGTATGAAAGAACAACTCTTTTTTCATGACTTTTCTTCTTTATTGTGCCTTTCAGCTAATGCCTGCAACTGAGAACATCCACCAAAAATACATGGCACAAGATCTAAGTCGAGCTCACTCGCAAGGCCCCTAAGAAAACTATAGCAGGTATTTCCGATTAAGGAGAGAAATAGGAAATAATGAGCCCCTTAAGTTTCACTTATTGTCATATTTTGATCATTTTGATTTGAAATACTATTTCTTTGCTTGATTTAACTGAGGAAAATTATTAAATTATTTATTTAATAATTTAAATTTTAAGATTAGTAATTATAAAATTATCGTCACAATACAATTTAAATAGATATAAAATCCAGTGTTTTCAAAGCAATATTAATAGGTCCAAACTCTCTTTCTAGAAAAACTAAGGTTAGTTTATATGCGATTTGAACAAATTGAAAGAGAAATAATACTGATACAGTGAAAGGGAATTTGTCATTAATGGTTTGAGAAGGGATACAAATCAAAATGAAAAAGAGTTAAAAGAAAGGCAATAGATATCAAGTAAATACTAAAAACAGGAATTTTAGAATGAAAGATAGTTTCTAACTAAAATTCTGGTTGGTGAAATGAAAACCCAGAGAATGAGCAAGACCTCAGCACATTTCTAGAGAAAGAGAAGATAATTTTCTTTTCCCCCAGAAGATTTTCGTTGTTTCGTAAAATAAATCAATCATAAAAGTGAAGGTATTAGTAAGAGAAGTGGGAAGAGAACAAAGAATTTGTCTATTTTATTTTTATTTGGAATGATTTTTATTGTCTATTCTTTAGAAAGTAATTACAGGATATTACAATAGAATGAGTCTTTGCAGCTAAACTGTACAAAACACCTTCCTTAAAATAAGCTAGCATAATATGATTTTTGTCTTCTAATCTTCATTTCCCCACCAAAGTTGTATTGCTGGTGCGTTAGCATGCTCTGCATCCCTTTACTCTCTAAAAGAACTAAATTGTCCCCTCTTCAGCTCTTCCATAAAGAGTCTAGCATAGCTTTCTCTTTGCAGTTTTGACAGGTTTCCTTCTAAATACCCTCACTAACATGTAATAACCTCATACATTTTTTTTCAATTTCCTTATGCAAAGTACTTTGTAATCATTATCATTTCTGTAGATTTCTCTGCATTACTCTTATTCTCTTAAATTTTATAAATATCCTTTCCTCTAATCCTTCAGTTTATACTATGGAGTATAAATTTCCTCAACTTTTCTGGTTTGCCACTCTCATCTAAATAAAATCTTCATCTATACTTATTTGTTGAAAAGTAAACCCTTGACCGTTTTTCCCTTCTATTTCTTGTAGGACACAACCAAACAATTTAAGTACTCTTTTTCTTTCTTATATGATTTATTGCGTTCCGCTCTTCACTGCCCTTATTTCCTTGTCAGTCATCTAAGAAAATGTACATATATTACAATCCAAAGCAAAATTTGTGTCTTAAGATACAGACCTTGTCTCTACTTCCTTTAATTGTAACCTTTCATACAGAACATTTACATTAGTTATTTCCATTGCATCAGTTTTTATTCTTTCTTAGGTTTCATTCCCAAAATACTCAAGTTTTATACTCCTTCCTCAAAGGTCTCCAGTGACTATTTGCCAAATTTAAAATTTTACTCTAACTTCTATTCACTTGAACATGTTCCAGCTGTTGATCATATGGCTTTCCTTCCCCAACAATCAATGAAAAGTGCTCTATTCAATATCCTAAACCTCCTTTTTGCCAAATTTAATAGTTATTTCTTACCCTTCCTCTCAACTTGAGTTCTCCCTGATTCAATTACTCTAAAACCCCTGGTTATGTCTTCCTGTCCAATAGATTTTTAAGTATAATGATGACTTTTTACCCTACCATATCATTATCTCCCCAATTTTTCCTATATAATCTTCCCTCATATTCAAAGTCAACTTTGAATTTAGCTCACGTTCTTTTCAGTTATTCAATTTCTTGCCATTTTATATGTGTCGCCATTCAATATTCTCTGTCTGTGTTTAACCGGCATATATTCCTTTACAGCTTGTAGGTTTAAAAATTTCAACTAAGATTTTGTTATTTGTTTATTGAGCTATAGCTCACATGCTATAGAATTCACCTTTTTAAAGTGCACATTTGGTGATTTGCAGCATATTCACAAAATGCATACACTACTTTTATCTAAACGTAAAATATTTTCATCATCCTAAGAAATAAACTCTGCACTCATTTGCAGTCAATCCCCATTTTCCCCTTTCCCAGCCCTTGGCAATCACTATTTTCTCTCTAGACAGATTTGCATATTCTGGACATTTCATTTAAATGAAATGATACAGGAGGTGATTTTATGACTGACAGATTTTTTTTTAACTATCTTTAAGGAGGTTTGTACAAGAAACAGCCATTGACGATAATTTGACGATTCATTTTACTTGTATTTCCTCTCACAGCTGTCAATCTTGTCGTCTGCCCAAATTTTATACAGGGTATTTCATCTTTCCTTCATTGACCTATAAATATTATTCACATATAATAAATCATTGCCTTTACACATATCTTATAAATGGTTCTTTGATGTAATTATTTGCAGTTTAATTTGACTGACATTTTTTATTTTATACAATTATTTAATTGCATTCAAATCAATTTCATTTTATGTGATCATATCTTTCCATGTTTTACTGTTTGAGTTTTGGATTTCGTAGTACTTAGAAGCCCCCTTGAATTTTGACTTCCAGTTCTAATGCAATAGCCCCATTCTTTCCTCTTAATAAAAAAAACATAAAATAACACAACAAACATAGGAAGCTAAGTATCCATCACTATCTAGCCTCAAGAGGACTAAACAAGTGATAAGAGTCTAAGCTAGGCAGCACTCCATTTTCTCTCTACCCCTAGGGTTAGCAGGGCCCCAAATTAAAAACAATACCATTTAAAACTGTTCCAAAGAAAATGAAATATTTTGACATTAATAAAATATGTATATGATCTGCATGCTGAAAGCTACCAAATGTTGCTGAAAAAATCAATGAAGTAGTAAATTAAGGAAGATCTACCACGCTCTTGAATTGGAAGTCCCTATATATTAAGACATCTACTCTCACCAACTTGAACTGCATATTTAATGCAATTCCTACCAAAATCCCAGCAGAAGTTTTTGCATAGACAAGCTTATTGCAAAATTTATATGGAAAGGCATCGCCAGAGGATAGCTAAAACAATTTTGAAAAGAAAGATGGAAGGAATCAGTCTACTAGATTTCCAGACTTAGTATGCAGCTAGAGTAATCAAGACAGTTCGTACTGGCATAGGGATAGATTCATAGATTAAGGAATTGAAGATTAAACCCAGAAACAGACCCACATAAACAGCCCAACTGATTTTTCACAAAGTTGAAAAATAAATTCAGTGGGGGAAAGATAGTTTTTCAGAAAATAGTGCTGGAAGAGGTGGATATACATAGCTTTTAAAAAAAAACAGCAAACCTCACATTGACGTCACATTTACAAAAATTAACTCAGAATGGATCATAGACTATGTAATGTGAAATTATGACACTTGTAGTAAAACTGCTTTAGTAAAAAGTTATAGGAGATAATCTTTGATTCTTAGAGCTAGAAGAAGAGTTCTTAAACTTGGTACCAAAGCACAAACTAAAAGAGGAACATTTGAAAAATTGGATCTAATCAAAATTTAAAAAGTTTGCTCTGTGAAAGACATTGTGACAAAACAAGGTAAAGACCAGAAGAAGACATTTGTAAACCATGTATCTGACAGACAACTTACATCTAATGAAAAGGATCAGAACATGCCATCTCCGAATTTACCACATTGGCCTAGTGATTATTTTGAGTTGAAAGCAACTAAGAAAGAGTGAACACAGAAGGAGCTGCCTTTCCCCTTTCTACTTAAAAGCCAGCTATTATTTTCCCTTTTGTAAACCAAACTTCCAAATGCAAAGGAAGTTTCCTTTTGTGAGACAAACAATTCTGGAGGCAACTCTGATCAGCTGAGATGACTTCAGCAGAAATAACAAACCTTACTAAGCAATCCTTACCTACGATACATTTCCTTGTCACCTTTCCACAACTTAGCCCTCTTGTTAGAAGCCCAAATGGCCTCTTCCTTTGTCTAGTCTCTTCTTTCCACTTTATTACCATTTGTTAAAATGGGATATAAGTCCCTGGGTCTATCAACCCTTTTGGGGTTTTCACCTCTTTTCTGTGAGGCCTCCATGTGCAACCAAAATAAAGCTTTTTCATGTTAATCTGTGTTCTGTCAGATTAATTCACAGGCCCCAGTTACTGAACTTGAGGGGACAGGAAAGTTTTTTCCCTCCCTACATTAGAATATATAAAGAATTCTTAAAACTCAACAATAAAGACAAACAATCCAATGAGCAAATGGACCAAAGACATTTCATCAGTGACAATATTCGCATGGGGAATAAACACAACAAAAGATGTACAATAGGGCTGGCCTGGTGGTGTAGTGGTTAAGTTTGCACGCTCTGCTTTGGTTGCCTCAGTTTGCAGGTTCAGATCCTGGGCTTGCACTTATACACCACTCATCAAGCCATGCTGTGGCAGCATCACATATGAAATAAAGGAAGATTGGCATAGATGTTAGTGACAAGTTTCCTCAAGCACAAAGAAGAAAATTGGCAACAGATGTTAGCTCAGAGCCAATCTTCCTCACTGAAAAAAAAAATACAAACCCAAACACCAAAGGATATTACCCACATCACTGCATACGTGTTAAATCACCCAAAATACAAAGTAGTTACAATACCAAATACCTGTGAAGATGCAGAGAAAATGGATCACTCATACATTGATGATTGTCATGTAAATTAGTATATTCACTCTGAAAACCTGTTTGCAGTTTCTTATAAAACTAAACATGTAATTACAAGAAAACCCTGCAGTTACACTCGGGCATTTTTGGAAAGTTATTTACATAAAAACATGTACATGAAGGTTTACAGCAGCTTTATTCCTAAAAGCTAAACACTGAAATCATTCTACATGTCTTTCTATTGTGAATGGTCAAACTGTGATATACCCCACACCATGGGATACTACTCAACAATAAAAAGGAAGGAAATATTAAGACAGGCTGGAATTGGATGAATCTGCAGGATTATACTGAGCTAAAAAAAAAAAACAGTTTCAGAGGTCACAGTTTGACTCCATTTAAAAACATTCTTAAAATGACAAAATTATAGAAATGGAGAACAGATTAGTAATTGTCAAAGGCTAGGTAGGGGGAGCTGAGTGATGTGAGTGTCACTTTAAAAAGGCAAGAAAGCCAGGTAAGAGGCTGTGGGGAAAAATGGCATTCTAAAATAGAGGCTTAAGTAAAGCATTTCTGAGGATATACTGTTTTTCTAGAGTTCTAAATCTTAAGACATTTTGGAGAAAAACTAGAAGAAAGATATATACAGGCGCTGAGGCAGGGGATGCCCAGCATGTTGAGAAAACATGAAGGAAATCAGTTTGGTAAGATCAGAACACATAAAAGTAGGAGTACTCCTACTATGTGGGTAGTAGGAAATGTAACAGTATGAATATTAGAAGATGAAATCAAGGAGGATGATGAGTGCTCAAATTTCCTAAAGCTGCTCTCAAGAAGTATCATAAACTGGGTGACTTAAAACAACAGAAATCTAATCTCTCACAGTTCTGGGAGGCTAGAAGTCTGAAATCAAGAAGTCTGAAATCAAGGAAGCTGGGCCATGCTTCCTCTGAAGACTCTTGGAAAGAATTCTCCCCCAATTCTTCTAGATTCTGGTGGTGGCTGGTGATCGTTGGCATTCTTTGGCTTGCAGCTGCATCACTCCAGTGTCTGCCTCCATCATCACTTGGTGTTCTCCTTGTGTGACTTCTCATTGGTTCTCTCTGTGCATGTCTGTCTCTGTGTCCAAGTTCCTCATTTTATAAGGACTTTTGTCATATGGGATGAGACGCCACCCTAATGATGTCATCTTAACATGATATCTTCTGAAAAGACATCACTTCCAAATAAGGTCACATTCTCAAGTACTGGTGGTTAGGACTTCAGTAAGTCTATTTTGAGGGGATGCAACTCAACCTATACCAGTGAAGAATTTTCAGATAACATTTTTAGGCCTTTTTTTTTTGTTTTTTTATGAGGAAGATTGAGCCTAAGCTAACATCTATTGCTGATTTTCCTCATCTTGGTTGAGGAAAATTGTCCCTGAGCTAACGTCTGTGGCAATCTTCTATTTTATATGTGGGACGCCACCACATCATGGCTTGATGAGCAGTGTAGGTCCATGCCTGGGATCAAAACCTGCAAACCCCTGGCTGTTGAAGCAGAGCACCTGAACTTAAACACTATGCCCCTGGGCCAGCTCCTTTAGGCCATTTTTAAAGATTTTGTCTTTGATTTGCATGAAATATGAAGAGACTGAAGTAAGCTGACAGAATTGCAGGATTTGACTTAGATTGTAACAGAATTCCTCTGGCTATTTTGTGAAGAATAAATCACTAAGGAACCAAAGGTTGAAATGACATAGTAAGAAGATTGCTACACTAACCCAGGTAAGAGATGATGATGATGATGGTCCAGAAATGTTTATGCTAGAGTCTTCCAAATTTCTTATCTCTTGTCTTTTACCTACTTGAGCCACTAAGTTCTCTCATCCAGACTACTTTACTAACTTCCTCACCAGTCTCCCTGATTTCATATTTATTTTCTCTATAATTATTTTTCTGGTGTTTTTAATCTTATTTTTTCATTTTGTATGAAATATTTATCAGTTTTGCTCTAGAATTTAAGCCATTTCTATGTTGCTGTTCTTATTTTTAATGTTCATTTATTAATTCTTCTTGCCAAATTGTAACACTGAGGAAGTTTTATTAACTGCTAATTGTGACAGGATAGACCAAGTTTATTTTCTTTTATTTTCTCCTTTGCCTTGACACAAGTTAAAAGCTCACTTAGACCAAAAGCTTTCAGACTAGGCAAAAGAAAGCCATGAAAGTTAGCAACAGAAAGAGACTTATCTATCTTCACTAAACTAGAATGTAAATAAATCAACTCCTTAACAGTGCACTGAACAGCTTAATATGAAGGATTTGAGGGTCTCTCAGGGGTTGTTAACAAAAAATATTTCCACTTCAGCAAAACTTCTTCCTTCACTTACAATATAGTAGCAGGATAATTCCCTGCATTGGTAAATCTCTTCTGAAACATTTAAAATTCGCTAGATAGCTTTATTTTAATGGAAAGCAACTGCTACTGAGAATCTATTGACTCAACATTTGAACATGCAATCACTTCTTAATTTTTTCAACTATGTGAAAAACAGTCCATAAATTTTACCTATCTGATCAGTTGCACTAAAATTTTGCTTTTCCCACTGTCTCTACCCAATTGCTTTTTTTCTCAATTGCTTTTTATGATTTCAACATTAGGCTCGTCATATATTTTTGTTTGTATAAATATTTAATATTGTATTCCTTCCATTATTATGCATTGCTATTCTTCTTAAAACCAACCTCTAACTTAATAGTATCTATTCTTAACATTGTTTTGATATCATATTAAATTTCAGACACTTGAAACTGTTAGCATTAATTCTACTCCACAAGTGTTATCCCTGAGGAAAGTGATTGTTTTTTGTTTTCCATGAAAAACAAAAGTAAACATATAATATAAATAGGTAGATAGATATGAGTAAATATAGATGTAGATAGACATAGACAGAGGTATTCATTTGGTTAAACTGCAAATTTTTCTCCATACCATGTCTATCTTCTTAAGCCCCACAAGCCAGGTAAACTAGCCTCCTTTCAGAGATTCCAGCCCCCCCCCCATTCTTATTAAAAAATACATCTAAATTGTTATATTCCATACTCAAGAAAATTGTTTCTATTCGTCACATCCATCTATATATTACTTTTTCCTGTAAAATAGATTCTAATATCAGAGTATCAATTCTGACACCAAATTTATTTTTCTACCTAAGATATTATAGTCAGGATTATTTACTAACAGATTCTGTTCAATGTACCTACAAAGATGATGATGTTTTCTACTGTAGTTTTTTCTAGGTCATACCCCTCAACAATTTATCTTCATGAGTTTGGAAAAATTTTTGGCTCACTCTTCAAGAATTCACTCACTTTTCACAATTTTGCATCTTAGCTCTAATTCCAAGTGGAATTCTTTCTCTAGTAATTTCCAGGCAGGATAGCTTGTCCTAATTTGCCTCTGAAATATGACAGCAGTCCTCTGAACCACTTCATTCTAATTATATTTAAAAACACTTTTAATTACATTGCCCTATCAAATATGAACTACTAGACTAGAAAAGTCATTAGATTACAATTTACCTGTCCTCCAAGTAACAGTAATTATTACAATCTGGAAGATATTTAGAAATCATTCACTCTGTTCTTTGTATTAAAAATTTTCTTTTTCTTCTTTTTAAATTTTTCCTTCTTCTCCCCAAAGCCCCCCAGTACACAGTTGTATATTTTAGTTGTGGTTCCCTCTAGTTCCTCTGTGTAGGATGCTGCTTCAGCATGGCTTGATAAGTGGTGCTCTGCGCCTAGGATGTGAACCTGTGAAACCCGGGGCTGCTGAAGCAGCATATGAAAACTTAACCACTTGGCTGGCCCCAAAAATATGTTCTTACTAGTGCATAATACTACATAATACATAATATTACGTATATAATTTCGTTAATTACTGAGATAAGCATATCAGGAATTTGAGAAAAAATTACATCTAATTCATTAAGAACATAACGTTGATCGTAAAGTAGTTATATTTTAAATCTTTTTGAGGACTCTTCATGTTGTTTTCTACCACAGCGGCACCATTTTACATACTCACCAACAGTACACAAAGGTTCCAATTTCTGCACATCCTTGCCCAAACTTCTCATTTTTGTTTTGTTTTGTTTTATAGGAGCCATCCTCACTTTTGTCAGGTAATATCACACTGTGGCTCTCATTTACATTTACTTAATGATTAGTGATATGGAGCACCTTTCCATATGCTTGTTGAACATCTGTATGTCATCTTTGGACAAATATCTTTTCAAGTATTTTACTACTGTTTAATTGGGTAATTTGATTTTTGTTGTTTAGTGGTAGGAGTCCTTTGATTGAGAATTTTAATCCATTTACATTTAAAGTAGTTATTGATAGGGAAGGACTACTATTGCTATTTAAAAAATTCTTTTTCTAAATATTTTGTAGCTTTTTGTCTCTTACAGCCTTTCTTTGTGTTACATTGATTCTTTTTTATAGTGATATACTTTGACTGCCTTATTTCCTTCTGTGTGTATCTTATAGGTATTTTCTTTGTGATAATTACAGCAACTACATAAAACATCTTAAAGTTGTTGCATTCTATTTTAAATTGATAACTTAATTCCAATCATATAGACAAGTCTATTCCTTTCAGCTCTGTCACTGCCCTCTTTGTGTTACTGATGTCACACATTATATCATTATATATTTCATACCCATCAACATAGATTTATCATTTTTTGCAAATTTTTAGCATTTTGTAAATCATTTTATGCACCAAAGTGATAATAATACAGGTTACAATATTTGTCCATTTATTTACCTTCACTGGAGAACCCTATATTTTATTGTCCTTGGGTTGCTGTCTACTGTCCTTTCATTCACCCTGAATGACTCCACTTAATATTTCTTATAAAGCAGCTCTCTTGATATGACTGCTTCAGGTTTTGCTTATAGGGAAAAGTCTTAATTTCCTGTTTGTTTTTGAAGGCTAGTTTTGCCCTGATAGCATTCATAGTTGACAGATATTTCTTTCCTTATTTGACTTGATTATCCTACTCCCTTTTACCTGACAAGGTTTCTGCTGAGAAATCCACTGATAATCTTACAGAATCTCCATTGTATGTGGTGGGTCACTTTTTATCTAGATGCTTTCAAGAATCTCTCTTTGACTTCCAACAGTTTAATTATACTTTGTTGTGTTTTGGGAGTTTCTTTAGGCTTATCCTACTTGGAGTTCATTAGGCCACCTTAATTTGTATGTACCTTTCTTTCTTCAGATTTGGGATGTTCAGAGATGTTTTCTTCAGATAAGCTCTCAGTCTTCTCTATCTTTCTGGGATTCCCATAATGCGTACATTGACCCACCTGGTGAGGTGCCATTGGCCCTTGCTCTCTCTTCATTTTTCTTTATTCCTTTTTATTTTTGCACCACTCACTCAATTATTTTAAAAACCTATCTAAAGCTCACTGATTATTCTACCTGATCATATCTGATGTTGAAATCTCTAGTGAATTTTTCATTTCAGTTCTTACATTTTTAAGCTCCAGAATTTGTTTCTTTTTTATTGTTTCTCTCTCTTTGTTGATATTCTCATTCTTATTTTGTGCACTTTCTTATTTTATTTAGTTGGCTATCTGTGTTCTCTTTTAGCTCATTGAGTATTTTAAGGCAGGTGTTTTAAATTCTTTTTGAGGTAATTTGTGATCTGAGTTTCCTTCTTTTTTCTGGGGAGGATTAATCCTGAGCTATCATCTGTTGCCAATCTTCCTTTTTTTGTTTCAGGAAGATGAACCCTGAGCTAATATCTGTGCCAATCTCCCTCCACTTTATATGTGGGTTGCCATGACAACATGACTGACAATTGATGTAGATCTGTGCCCAAGATCCCAACCCACAAACCCAGGCTGCCAAAGTGGAGTATACTAAACTTAACCACCAGGCCAAGGGGCCAGCTTGGATCTGAGTTTCTTTAGGTGAGTTTGTGAAGTTTCCTTTTCTTACACTGAGCATAGTGCCATGTTTCCCTGTTTCTTTATATATATTGTAATCTTTTGCTGAGATTTGGGCACTTGAAAAGCCAACAACTTCTCCTGGCTTTGTGCAGAGGAGGACTTTCACCAGTCATCCCAGCTAGAGCTCTCAAACCATTTTGAATCTCTTGCTCCTATTGATGTCTGCCTGTATAACTGCAGCTCTGGCATGGAGTAGTGCTTGATTGTATTTTCAGTATCTTCCCAACTATGACTCTTATCTGGCCAGTTAGCCTGTCAATGCTCCCAGTCAGGTGAGATAGAAATTAATCCATGGGCAGCCACCAGATAAACCAGAATGTTGGATGCATGGTCAACTCTGTTGTTTCCATTCTGATGGAAGAGCCCTGGTATGAGAGGTTTCCTCTTTGTTGCACAATGTTACACCACCTAGGGGGATGGACATGGACCAGCCCACAAAATGAGGCTAACTTTCCACCCCTTTAGTTGAAATTCTACTTGATTTTACATTGGCATGGGTGCTGTAGCTTCTCAACCAGTCTCTAGAGTTCCCATAAAGGTACCCTGGTCCACTGTTGTTAACTCACTGTCTCTGGGGACGAATAAGGGCCTGTATCTTCCTAGTCCAAGAACATTCTCTTACTCAACCACTTACCATGCTTATTTTAGAACAAATAATTTAATTGGACAATCCAGGAAATAACTGAATGATCAGGAATGATAGTAATAATATTCAATAAATAATACATTTATGTTTTTTGAATAGATTTTATGTTACATCTGAAATGCCACTCACAGGTATAGATTAGAAAACACACTCTACGTATACTAGAAATGTATCTATTTATTCATAATTGGCACATAAGTTACGCCCTCTAATGACTATTTCTAACTTCTGAGGGAACAATCTTTTTTCATTTTAAAATAAAATGGAAGAGTATAATACATTTAAAAACCTGTTAAACAACCTTACTTCTTTCCCTTCTAGAAAGCTCCATTTATGAAAGTACTGCTAAATTAAAGAAAAATATCAACAGAAAGAATATTAAAAGCAACTCTAACATGATATGAAGAGTACTGTAATAAAGTATCATAAATAACATGAGCCTAAACTATAAATATTATTGGTATGGACTAAGTAACTGAAAACAGTAGCAAATTCTTAAACTAAATGTATTTCCTTACCAGTGTATTGACAAAAAAAACTGGTAAAGTGGATCAAGAATTTTTTCAGTTCTTGATTATGAATAGTAAGCAAGATGTGGTAAATAAAGAATGAATACAATAGATTTTTTACCCTATTTTCTTCTGTTCATAGATGCTAATGTAAAAGACAGCAGTAGAGAATTTCACAGACACATTCTTCTTGAGAATTTAGAATTTCAAAAGTTCTTGTATTAAGAATAATCATTGAGAGCATAAGATTCTAACGTAGTAGGTAGCAGGTATCTAGGAAACCTTGGGCTGTAATTTTATATTTAAAAAAGTATTGAAAGTTGTAACATTTTACACTTCATGGTGTTTACTTCATCCAAGTATCCATCAAATAAAATATGTTCTTGTGTAACATGTAGTTATTTATTTTATCAAGGACAAGAGAGTTTAGTTTTGTAACAGTGACTCTGGCTATTTATTTTAATTATTTTGCTATTACTGAAGAATTATCACTGTAAGAAATTTAAAAGTAAAGATGCTAAAAATTTAAATAAACATCTGGCATTTTAACTCTATCCACAAGCTGGTTTATTAAATGGCTATCACAGGTGGTACAAATATATAGTGGATCTACACAAAAGGACAAAGCCTGAAAATGATAACTACAGGGGTTAATTTTTAAGATTCTTTTCCTTTTGTCTAAATCCCTCAGAGTAGACTATTAGAGAAAAAATAGTAATAGTGTCATGTGGGTATATAACAAAAGGAAAATTAAAGTGCATAAATAGCCCAAAGGCTAAGAGGGGAGAAAATGAAATATACAATTTTAAAGCTCTTATACTGTAAATGATGAGGTGTACTCTCTGTTGAAGGTAGATTGTGATAAGTTAAAGATGTATACTATGAAACTCAAAGCAACAGCTAAGAAAATAAAACAGAATTATAGCTAATCAGCCAACAAAAGAGATGAAATGGAATAAAACATACTTGATTAATCAAAAAGAAGATAGACAATGAGAAAAATGGGAAAATAATGAGTACATTAAATGTAAATGGCCTACATCTGCAATAATAAGGCAGAGCTTGTTAGATAGGATTTTTTAAAAAGCAAGATCTAACTATATGTTGCCTGCAAAAAACACAAACATTAACTATAAAAATATGGTTAATTAGTAATGATTAGTTAGTAAAAACACAGGCTAATGGTAAAAGAGTGGAAAAATTATATGGACTGTACTAGTCATAGTCATAAAAGAGCTGAGTGGCTATATTAATATCAGACAAAGTAGACTTCAGAGCAAGAAACTGGAGACAAGATCACTTCCTAATGATACCTAAGGTATCAACTGATATTCCCAAGACGGTTCTGGTAAGTAGTGCAAGCTCTGGAACCAAGACTTTATGGATTAGAATTCTGACTTTGTTGCTCCCCAGATTACTTAACCAAACCACACAAAGGTAACCTCCAAATTTCTAAAGTAATTACAAAATAAAAACCTACATACAGTGAACATCAGAAAGAACAACCTCATCATCATTACCACCACCATCATCATCCTCAACATCATCATCATCTCATCATTTCTTAGTCAAATTGAATTGACAGGACTGAAGGGTCAGGAATTGATATCTAGCTGGAGGAGCTTGGAAAAATGTTTGTGGAAGCAAGATTTGGGGAGGAAAACAAAATAACTTTGAGGTGCCAAACTTATTTTGGCAAAGAAGGAACAAAAAAGAAAGCAGGACCTTGTCATTTTGAAAAATACTCGACGTTTTTTATTACCACAGAGTTGTAAATAGTTACTATGGAACACTTAGAAAATACAGATTGCAAAAGGAAGAAAGTTACATACTGGCTACTTCTCTCAAATTATGAAAATATTACTAGTAAAATGTCTCTCATCAATCTGAGGCAAATGGGGTTATCAAGTAGTAAATAAAACAAATTCTGTTTTTAATAGAAAAAGCCAAAGGATCTCATCAAGATGGCAACATAAGCAGTCTCTGAACTCATCTCCTCCCATGAATACAATCAGGTAACAATTATTTTTGGAAAAATTACCCTGGATAGAAAACTGAAAACAATATAAAAAGAACCCCACAACAAGGGACAGTTCTGACTAAAGTGGAAGAGGCAGAAGTTCCTTTTGGAAAGGAAAAAAAGCCACCTTCAGGAGCAGCAGAGTTTCTCAGCAGGTCAGCCAGGAGCCACCCTAAGGAAAACTGCAACAGGAGTGTGCTGTTAGACCTTGTAGCCAATGATGCTGAGGCTCCCCAAACTGGATTTACAAACAGCTGGCCAGGGAAAGAAAGACTATATTTCCTGTGTGCCTGCATTAACAGCAACCCTGCCACAGCAGAAGGACACAAGTAGCCCACAAATGGGTCACTCCTGGATCATTTGGACTGGTGACAAGAGGTAAGAACACTGCTGGGCCTCAAAAGGCATCTCTTACATAAGGCCAGTTCTCCAAGATCAGGAGCCATAGCTGACTCACTTAATACATAGGTAAGCAGAGAGAAAGAGGCATAAGGAGAAAACATAGGAATTGATTCCAAGCAAGGAAAGAGGACAAAAACCCAGAAAAAGGACTAAATGAAACAGAAATAAGCAACCTACCAACAAAGAGTTCAAACAAAATCTCATAAGGATGCTCACAGATATTGGGAGAAGATTTGATTAACACAGTGAGTTCATCAACAAGGAACTGGAAAATATAAAAAAGAGCCAATCATAAATGAAGAAAACAGTAGTGGAAATAAATGAAAAAATCACTTGAAGGACTCAATAGCAGAGTAGAGGAAACTGAAGAACAGATCAGTAAACCAGGGGAAAAACTAGAGGAAATCAACCAAGCTGAACAGATTAAAGAAAAAATGATCACACAGAATGAGAACAGTCTAAGGGTATTCTGGGACAATATCAAGTGTGTTAACAATCTTATTATAGGTGTCCCAGAAGGAGAAGAGAGAGACAAAGGGGCAGAAAATTTATTTGAAGAAATAATAGCTGAACATTTTACTAACCTAAGGAAGGAAACAGACATCCAAGTACAGGAAGCACAGAGAGCTCTAAACAAGATAAGCCCAAAGAGGCCCACACGAAGGCATATTATAGTTAAAATGTCCAAAACTAAAGATAAAGAGAAAATCCTACAAGCAGAATGAGAATGGCCACAAGTGACATACAAAGGGAAGCCCATAAGGCTATCAACAGACTTCTCAGCCAAAACTCTACAGGTGAGAAGAGAATGGAATAACATATTTAAAGTGATAAGAGGAAAACATCTACAGCCAAGAATACTCTATCAAGATTGTCCTGCAGAATAGAAGGAAAGATAAAGAGGTTCCCAGACAAGCAAATATTAAAGGAGTTTATCACCAAGAAACCAGTCTACAAGAAATACGGAAGGAACTTATGTAAGTGGGAAAGTGATAACCACAAATGGGGAAAACAAATTATCAAAAAAAACACCCCAAAGCCCAGGCAATAAAATCACTGGTAAAGGTAAGAATAGTGTAGAGTTAGCAGATCAACTACCTGTGAAGATATTATGAAAGTTAAAAGACAAAAGTACTAAAATTACCTATTTCAATGATAAGAGGTTAATGGATAGACATACACTAAATAAGAGGTTATAAATGATTTCAAAAACACAAATGTGGAAGGAGAGGAGTTAAAAAGTAGAGCATTTAGAAAGAGGTCAAGCTAAAGAGTCTATACGCTCAATATAGATTGTTATATACACAGATTATTATATAGGATCCTCATAGTAATCATAAATCAGAAACCTATAATAAGTAAGAAAACAAGTAAGACAAAAATAAACAAACATATCACTAATGAAAGCCATCAAACCACAAGGGAAGAGAGCAAGAGAAAAGAAAGGAATAGAGAAGAACTACTAAAACAACCAGAAAAGAGGAAACAAAATGTCAGTAAATACATATTTATCAATAGCTACTTTTAATAGCTACTTTTAATCAACTACTACACTGTCAATGGACTAAATGCATCATTAAAAAAGGCAAAGAGTGGTCAATTGGATAAAAACAAAAGGCCAATATATTTGTTGCATGCAAGAGACACATTTCAGATATAAAGACACTCACAAACTGAAAGTGAAAGAATGGAAAAAGATATTCCATGTAAATGGCAAAGAAAAGAAAGTGGGGATAGCAATACTTATATCAGACAAAATAGACTTTAAAATAAAAACTGTAACAAGAGACAAAGAAGGGCCCTACATAACGACAAAGGGAGCAATCCAACAAGAAGATATAACACTTATAAATATCCATGAACCTGACATAGGAGCACCTAAATATATAAAGCCATTATTAACAGACATAAAAGGAGAAATAGACAGTAACACAATAATAGTAGAGGACTTTAACACTCCACTCACACCAATGGATAGATCATTCAAACAGAAGATCAATAAGGAAACACTGGCCTTAAATGACACATTTGATCAGCTGGACTTAGTGGATATATATAGAACATTCCATCCAAAAACCACAAAATACACATTCTTTTCAAATGTACATGGAACATTCTCCAGGATAGATCACATATTAGGCCACAAAACAAGTCTCAATAAATTTAAGATGGTTGAAATAATACCATGCATCTTTTCTGACCATAAAGGTAGGAAACTAGAATTCAACTACAGGAAAAAACAGAAAAGCCACAAAATGTGGAGATTAAACAAAATGCAACTGAACATGATTGGGTCAGTGAAGAAATCAAAGGAGAAATTAAAAAATTCCTGGAGTCAAATGAAAGTGAAAATACAACATGCCAAAATATTTCGGATACAGCAAACGCAGTCCTAAGATTGGAAGTTTATAGCAATTCAGGCCTACTTCAAAAAACAAGAAAAATCCCAAATAAACAGTCTAACAGCACATCTAACGGTACAGGAAAAAGAAGAACAAACAAAGCCCAAAAGCAGAAGTAGGAAGGAAGTAAAATGAGTAGAAATAAACAAAATAGAGACTAAGAAAAATAGAAAAAAATAATGAATCCAAGAGCTGGTTCTTTGAAAGATAAACAAAATTGACAAACCCTTAGCTAGACACAACAAGAAAGAAAGGGAGAAGGCTCAAATAAATACAATCAGAAATGAAAGAGGTGAAATTACAATGGACACCTCAGAAATATAAAAGATAATAAAAGAATCATATGAAAAGCTATAGGCCAACAAATTGAATATTCTAGAAGAAACGGATAAATTCTTAGAAAGATACAACCTTCGAAAACTGGACCAAGAAGAAGTAGAGAATTTGAATACAGCAATCACCAGTAAGGAGATTGAAATAGCAATCCAAAACCCCTCCAAAAATAAAAATCCAGGACCAGATGGCTTCCCTCGTGAATTCTACCAAACATTCAAAGGAGATAATGCCTATACTTCTCAAACTCTTCCAAAAAATTGAAGAGGAGGGGAGGCTTCCTAACTCACTCTATCAAGCCAACATTATCCTAATACCAAAACCAGACAAGGACAACACAAAAAAAAGAAAATTACAAGCCAATATCACTGATGAACATTGATGAAAAAATCCTGAACACACTACTAGCAAATTGAATACAATACACTAAAAAGATCATACATCATGATCAAGAGGGTTTCATTCCAGGGATGCAAGAATGGTTCAACATCTGAAAATCAATCAATGTGAAACACCACATTAACAAAATGAAGAATAAAAATCCCATGACCATCTCAATAGATGCAGGGAAAAGCATTTGACAAGATACAGCATCCATTTGTGATAAAACTTTAAATAAAATGCAGACAGAAGAAAAGTATCTCAACATAATTAAGGCCATATATGACCAGCCCACAGCAAATATCATTCTCAGTGGAGAAAAACTGAAAGCTATCCCTCTAAGAACAGCAACCAGACAAGGATGCCCACTTTCACCACTCTTACTTAACATAGTATTGGAAGTCCTAGCCAGAGCAATCAGAGAAGAAAGAGAAATAAAATTGGCCCACACTGGAAAAGAACAAGTAAAACTGTCACTCTTTGCAGATGGCATGATTTTATATATAGAAAACCTTAAAGAATCCACTAAAATACTTCTAGAAATAATAAATGGAGTCAAGTTGCAAGATAAAATATCTACATACAAAATTCAGTTGCATTTCCATACAAAAACAGCAAAGGGGCAGAGAAATTACAACCTCATTTACAATTGCATCAAAAAGGATAAAATACCTGTGAGTAAACTTAACCAAAGAGGAAATGTCTGTACACTGAAACTATAAAACCTTGTTGAAAGAAATCAAAGAAGACACAAAGAAATAGAACAATATTCCGTGTTCTTGGATTGGAAGAATTAACATAGTTAAAATGTCCCTACTTCCTAAAGCAATCTCTAGATTCAACAGAATCTCTATCAAAGTTCCAACAACACTTTTCACAGAAATAGAACAAAGAATTCTAAAATTTATATGGAACAAAAAAAGACCCTGAATAGCAAAAGGATTCCTGAGAAAAACAATCAAAGCTGGAGGTATCACACGCCTTGTTTTCAAAATATACTGCAAAGCCGTAGTAACCAAAACAACATGGTGCTGGCACAAAAACAGACACACAGTTCAATGGAACAGAACTGAGAGCCCTGAAATAAACCCACACATTTATGGACAGCTAATATTTGAGAAGGGAACCAAGACACACAATGGAGAAAGGAGAGTCTCTTCAATAAATGGTGTTGGGAAAAGTGGACAGCCACAAGCAAATGGGACTACATCATACTAAAGATCTTCTGCACAGCAAAGGAAACCATCAACAAAATGAAAAGGAAATCTAAGAATTGGGAGAAGATATTTACACACCAAATATCAGATAAGGGGTTAATATCCAAAATATAAAAGAACTCATACATCTCAACAACAATAAAAATGAACGATCCAATTAAAAAATAGGCAAAAGATATAAACAGAGTTTTCTCCAAAGAACATATATGGATAGCCAACAGGCATATGAAAAGATGCTCAACATCATTAATATCAGGAAAATGCAAATCAAAACTACAATGTGGCATCACCTCACTCCCATCGGAATGACTATAATTATCAAGACAGGAAACAACAAATGTTGGAGAGAAGGGAATCCTCATACACTGCTGGTGGGAGTGCAAACTGGTGCAGCCACTATGGAAAACACTATGAAGAGTCCTCAAAAAATTAAGAATAGATCTACTATATGATCCAGATATTCCACTGCTGGAATTTATCCAAAGAACTTGAAAACACAAAGGCATAAAGGTACGTGCATCCCTATGTTCATTGCAGCATTATACACAATAGCCAAGACTTGGAAGCAACCTAGGTGCCCATCAAGGGACAAATGGATAGATAAAATGTGGTATTTATACACAATGGAATACTACTCAGCCATAAGAAATGAGGAAATCTGGCCATTTGTGACAACATGGATGGACCTTGAGGGTATTATGCTGAGTGAAATTGGTTAGAGAGAAAAAGTCAAATACCATATGATCTCACGCATAAGTAGAAGATAAAAACATCGACAAACAAACTCATAGCAAGAGAGATTCAATGGGAGGTTACCAGAGGGGGAGGAGCATGGGGGAGGACAAAAGAGGTGATGAGGCTCACATGTGATGTGATAGACCATAATTAGTTTTTTGGGTGAACATGATGCAATCTACACAGAATTCAAAATATACTACAATGTACATCTGAAAACTATATAATGTAATCCAATGTTACTGCAGTAAAAAAATTCCAACTAATAGAAGACTATCAGAATTAGAATATTAGCCTTTAGCAATTCTTGATTAAATAATTGATCCCATCATGATCATAAAAGACAGCTAAAACCAGTGGATGAAATTCTAAGGAGAAACAATAGCTATCAGAAACAATATTTGCCTCTTGGGGTGATGGGATTGATATGTCTAGCTAAGAAAAAACTGGATAGGATTTCTTGCTAGCAGACCCAATCTGTAAGAAATATGAAAGGAAGACATTCTTGTAATGAGTGGATCAGAAAGATAAGATCTGAACTAATCAATTATTTTATCTTGATTTTTTAAATTGCAGTAAGTTTGCAGGCTCGAAGACAGTAGGATTATATATTTAAAGTACTGCAAGAAAAAAAACTGTCAAACAAGAATTCTGTATCCAGAAAACTGTCCTTCAACACTGAGGGAGAAATTAAGACATTCCCCTATAAACAAAACTGAGTAAGTTTATTACCACCGTCTAGTTCCGTCTAGTTAATACTAAGACCTACCCAACAAGAAATGCTAAAGGAACTCCTTAAGGTAGAAATGAAAAGACACTGCACAGTAACTTGAATTTACATGAACATATACAATCCCTGGTAGAGATATATGCAGAGATAAGTATAAAAACCAGAATTATTCTAATTTTGGTTTCTAGCTTTATTATTTATTTTTAAAGGCTTGAAAGTTAACTATAAATTTCTGTTGGTGCATACACAATATGTAAAGATAACTTGTAATATCAGTAATATGAAGTGTCAAGGGGAAGAGCTCGAAGGCAATAGAGTTTTTATACCTAATTGGAGTTAAGTTGGTATCAATTTAAAATACTTTGTTGTAACTTTAGAATGTTATATGTAATCAAAGAACAATATCTACAGAATATAGACAAGAAATGAGACAGTAGTCAAAACATGTCACTATAAAAATCAACTAAACAAAGAAAGGCGGTAAATTAGGATAGAATGGAGAAAAAGCTATATGATAAACATACAAAAGACAAATAAGAAAACTTTAAATGCAAGTCCTTCCCTACCGGTACCTACATGAAATGGAAAAACATTAGACATTTCAGTCAAAATTATAAGTTGGCAGAATGGATTTTAAAAACACCAACTATGTGCACTCTACAAGAGACTTATCCCACATCAAAGGACAAACAAGGGCTACAAGCAAAAGAATGAAAAAAACTTACGCCATTTCAATAATAACTAAAAGAGACCTAGGGCAGCTATATTAACGTAAGACAAAATAGACTACTCAGCAACTGTTAGAAAAGACAAAGAGGAATATTACATTTTGATAAAAGAGTCAATTTACCAAGAACATATATCAATTATAAACATATATGCAGAAAACATCAGAGATTCAAAACATGTGAAGTAAACATTGACAGAATTGAAGGCTACCCTCCAATAAAAGTCTCTCTACAGTAGTAGTCAGACTTCAACATCACATTTACAACAATAGAACAATCAGACAGAAAAATAAGGAAATAAAGGACTTGAATCACCTTGTACAATGGCTGGAACTAACAGACATATGTATAGAACACTGCACCCCATACACCAGAATAGTCATTTTTCAAAAGTACACATGGAATGGTATGGTCCAGGATGGACTATATCTAAAGCCACAAAACATTATTAATATATTTGCAAAGATTTATACAAAATATTTAATATGATCACAACATAACGAAATTGAAAATCAGTAACAGAAGAAAAAATGAAAAATTGAAAAATCTGTAGAAACTAAGCACCACACTGCTAACCAACCAATGAGTCAAACAAGAAATCATTAAGAAAAATAAAAAATAATAAGCATATGAATAGAAGAAATGTCAAGGAAAATTAGAAAAACTTTGAGACAAAGCAGAAAAAGGGGTGTCAAAAGTAGAGGATGCAGCAAAAGTAGACTTCAGAGGAAAATTTATAAATCTAAAAATACTTCCATTAAGAATGAAGAAACCTCTCAAATTAATAACCTAATTTACGTCATAAGCAACCAAAAACAAGAAAAATAAATAAAAAACTGATGTAGTAATAAAATAATTACTAGAGATAAAGTAAACAAGAAATAAAAAAAGAAAGAATAACAAAACCAAAAGTCAGCTCTTTTAGTTGATCAATAAAATTGATAACTTTCACTTGACTGATTAATGAGATAAAAAATTAACAAGTGGGCATTTCTGCCAATATTAAATGAAAAATTATGTAATATAATACTGTGAAAAATTGTACATCAATACATTAATTGACCTAGATGAAATAGAAACAGTCCTAGACACACATAAACTATAGAAACTGACTCAAGAAGATGAAAAAGAATTGAATGTATCTCTAATTAGTGAAGAGATTGAATCAGAAACTGAAAATCTTCTAAAAATAGGATCACAGGACCAAATGATTTCACTGTTAAGTTTCTGCCAAACATTTGAAGATGAATTAACACAAATCCCTATCAAATTATTCCAAAATATAGAAGAGGAAGGAACACCTACTAACATAGTCTATGAGGCAAACATTGACCTGATAGCAAAGACACCAAAATACAATTATCCTTTTGAAGAAAGATTCAAAAATCCACAAATCAATACTAGCCCCTGATTAGGAAAATGAAGATGGAAAAAATCTGGTTGTACTCTTAGATAATTTCAGGCACTCTTAAGTTGGCCTCCTTGTAACACCACATATTTCAAATGGATTATTAGCTAAATTTTTCTATGAAACTATTCATCTTGGAATAGACAAATTAGTAGTGTCTTAATCAAAATCAGTGGGGCAGATTTAAAAATATAGCTGTAACAATCTAAGTGCACATCAATGGATAAATGGTTAAAAAGAATGGGATATATGTGTGCATATATGTGTATGTATATATGTCTATGTGTGCATATATATGTATGTGTACACGTCTATGTGTACATATATATGTACCTATATATATATGTACAATGGAATACTATTCAGCCACATAAAACATGAAATCTTGCAATTTATGATAACATTGATGGATCTTGAGTGCATTAAGGTAAGTAAAATAAGTCAGATGGAGAAAGCCAAATATCATATGATGTCACTCATATATTGACGATTTTAAAAAAGCACCAACAATAAGCACATACATAGGTTTAAAGAATGAAATGGTGGTTACCAGAGGGGAAGGGTGGAAGGAGGAGGGAGAAAAGAGTAAAAGAGAACACATGTAAGGTGATGGATGGTAATTAGACTTTTGCTGGTTAATGTAATGTACTTTACACTGAAATTGAAATACAATGATGTACACCAGAAATTTATATAATTTTGTAAACCAATCTTACCTCCAAAAACCAAAAAACAGAATGACATAAATAAATATTCTCTGGTGTGGAAGATCTGCAAGATAAATTTTAAATTAAAAAAGGAAAGGAAAGGAAAGTTGGGAGTGATGTCAGCTACAAGGCTGAGTGAGCTCACCTGGGACTCTCTCCCCTCCAAATTACAACTAAAAGGAGCAACTGCTTTTCAACCAAAAATGCCTAATAACACAGAGATCATCAGAGACCCACAGCAGCAAGGTGACAGAGGGCGGAGAGGCTGGAGCCATCCTCAGAGGAGCTGGAACTGAGCAACAGAGAACTTTTCTCCCTCCCCTAGAGACTGGGGTCACTGCCATGGTGAAGGCAGGAGTAGGGGAGGGGCTGTGCATCCAGGGATCATCCAGGACTCCCACTGCTCGTGCAGCAGAAACCTTCAAATTGGGGGAAGATTTAATATGGGAGTTCCCTAACAAGCCAGGGCCCAGGGAAACCACAGAGTGAGAGCAGATCCAAATCCAGGTAGACGAATGAGAGAATGTGCCCCTATTCCCCCCACCCACACCATGCACTGCTATCACCGCTGAAGTTGGATGGCTCAGAGTGCACAGCTCTCTACCCCCCATCTACTGGTGACATGCTGTAACTGCAACCAGATAATAGCATTATGCACAGAAGCCGCTCCTCTACCATCCAGCAATTTATAAAAGCTCCGGACCAAAAGGAAAACAATAAAAACACAGAAGTATGTCCTGAGGACTTGGAGACTTGGAAATAAGTAAACTAAGTGAAGATGAGTTCAAAATAGCTATCATGGAAATACTCAATGAGGTAAAGGGAAATATGAAGAAACAACTCAGGGATTTCTGGAGTTACTTCACAAAAGACATTGAAACTATAAAGAAGGATCAATCAGAAATATTAGAGATGAAAAATACAATGAATCAGATAAAACAGAATACAGATTCCCTGAATGTCCATGTAGACACCATAGAGGAGCAAATTAGCATAGTCAAAGATAGACAGGCTGAATGACTCCAGACAGAGGAGGAAAGAGAACTAAGAATTTAAAAAACTGAAGAAAATCTCTGAGAAATAGCAGATTCAACCTGAAAATACAAGTTAAGAATAATCAGAATTCCTGAGGGTGTGGAAAAGGAAAATGGAGCAGAAAGTGTGCTCAAGGAAATAATAGAAGAGAACTTCCCAAATCTAGGGACTGAGTGAGATGTGTGTGGAGGAAGCTTTCAGATCTCCTAGATTTGTCAATGTAAAAAGGCCTACTCAAAGGCGTATAGTAGTAAAAATGGCAAAAATGAATGACAAAGAAAGCATACTTAGGGTAGCAACGCAGAAGAGAATAACCTAAAAAGGAACACCTATTACACTTTCAGTGGATTTCTCTACAGAAACCTTACAAGCTAGGAGAGATTGGAATTACTTATTCAAAACCTTAAAGGATAAAAATCTTCAGCCAAGACTACCCTATCCAGCAAAAATATCCTTCAGATATGAGGGAGAAATTAAATCTTTTCCAGACAAACAGAAGCTAAGAGAATTCATAGCCACAAGACCTCCACTACAAGAAATCCTCAAGAAGGCCCTCATACCTGAAAAAAGAAAAAACGGAGAAAGGGGTCACAAAACACAGAGTAGGGAGACAGATAGAACCAGAATAAGACAGCAAATATTCAACTATAGCATTAGGTCAAAGGGAAGGAAATCACCAAAGCAAAGACAATCCTATCACTCTAACCACAAACTCACAACACAAGTTGGAATAAGAGAAGAAATAATAATTTAGGAGGGGAGAAGGAAAGGGAATGAATCAGTTTAGGCTAAGGAAGAAAGAGACCACCAGAAAAAGGACTATGTTATGCACAAGAATCTGAACACAAGCTTCAGGGTAGCCACTAAACTAAAAAACAAAGACACAAAACATAAATAATGAAAAATCTGAGAAACCCAGCATAAGAAATTGCAGAAGTCAAGGGGTAGGCTAAAACACACAGGTCGAGAAACAAAAGAAAACCAGGAAAACTGTAAAACAAGAGACAGAATGACAGCATTAAGCTCTCATGCATCAAGAATCACCCTCAATCTAAGCGGACTGAAATCCAACAAAAAGACACAGAGTGGCAAAATGGATTAAAGAACAAGATCCAACAATTTGTTGCCTCCAGGAAACACACATCAGCTCCAAGAACCAACACAGGATCAGACTGAAGGGGTGGAAGACAATACTCCAAGTTAATGGCAAACAAAAGAAAGCAGGTGTAGCAATACTTATATCAGACAAAACAGATTTCAAAATAAGGCAGATCAAGAGAGACACAGAGGGACATTATAGAATGATCAAAGGGACACTCCATCAAGAAGAAATAATGCTTATAAATATCTATGCACTCAACACAGGAGCACCAAAGCTCATAAAGCAACTCTTAACAAACCTAAAAGAAGATATTACCAAGAACACAATAATAGTAGGGAAACAACACCCCACTCACATCAATGGACAGATGACCCAGACAGAAAATCAACAAGGAAACAGTGGAGCTAACAAAAAGCTAAAACAGCTGGACTTAATAGACATATATAAAAAACAATTCATCCAAAAACAGCAGAATACACATTCTTGTCAAGTGTACATGGAACATCCTCAAGGATAGACCATATGTTGGGAAACAAGGCAAGCCTCTACAAATTTAAAAAAATTGAATGAATAACAAGAATCTTCTCCAATCATAATGCTATGAAGCTAGAAATTAATTACAAGAGGAAAGGCCTAATTACAAGACCTAAAGGTGAGACCTGAAAACATAAGGCTTATAGAAGAAAATGTAGGCAGTACACTCTTTGACATCAGTATTAAAAGGATCTTTTAGGACACCATGTCTTCTCAGACAAGGGAAACAATAGGAAGAAGAAACAAATGGGACTTCATCAGACTGAAGAGCTTCTTCAAGGCAAAGGAAAACAGGATTGAAACAAAAAAACAACCCACTAGTTGGGAAAAAATATTTGCAAGTGAAACATCAGACAAAGGGTTAATTTCCACTCTATATAAAGGACTCACACAACCCAACATCAAAAAATCAAACAATCTGATAAAAAAAAATGGGCAGGAGACATGAACAGACATTTCTCCAAAGAAGATATATGGATGGCAAATAGGCACATGAAAAGATGTTCATCATTGCTGATGACCTGGAAAATGCAAATCAAAACTACACTAAGATATCACCTTACACCTGTTAGAATGGCAAAAATAACCAAAACAAAAAGTGACAAATATTGGAGAGGTTGTGGAGAAAAACGAACCCTCACACACTGTTGGTGGGAATGCAAACTGGTGCAGCCACTCTGGAAAACAGTACGGAGACTCCTCAAAAAATTAACAATAGAAATACCATATGACCCAGCCATCCCACTACTGGGTATCTATCCACAGAACTTGAAATCAGCAATTCCAAAAGTCTCCTGCACCCCTATGTTCCTTGCAACATTATTTACAATAGCCAAGAGGTGGAAGCAACCTAAGTGCCCATCAACTGATGATTGGATAAAGAAGATGTGGTATATATATATATATATATATATATATACACACACACAATGGAATACTACTCAGCCATAAAAAAGGATAAAAATCGTTCCATTCACAACAACGTGGATGGACCTTGAGGGTGTTATGTAAAGTGAAATAAGCCAGATAGAGAAAGACACTCTCTGTATGACTCCACTCATATGAGGAACTTAAAAATGTAGACAAAGAGAACAGATTAACTAGCAGGGGAAAGGTGGGGTTGGGGGTGAGCACAAAGGCTGAAAGGGTGCACCTACAACATGGCTGACAAACAATAATGTACAACTGAAATTTCACAAGATTGTAACCTATCATTAACTCAATAAAAATTAAATTTAAAAAAGAAGGAAGGGAGAAAAACAATTTGAATAGTATGCATGGCACTAGTATGAAAATTTATGTATTTAAAATGTTGAAGGATATGGAAGAAATAATTAACTGTGATTTCCTATAGAGACTGAGACATTTCATTTTATAGCATTTTATAAAGATATCTTTTAAACCAAGAGCAATTAAAGGATTTAAAAAGCATAGCAGGTATATACAATGGGATATTATTCAGCTGTAAAAAGAATGAAATCCTTTTTGCATTTGCAGCAACACTTATGTATCTTGGGAACATTCTGCTAAGTGGAATGTCAATGTCAGAGAGAGAAAGACAAATACTGTATGATCTCACTTAAATGTGAACTCTAAAAAGAGTTCAGATATAGAAAACATATTGATGGCCTGAAGAGAGTCAAAATGTACAAATTTTCAGTTACAAAATAAATGCCTTTGGGATGTAATGTACAGCAGGTCACTATAGTTAATATTGTATTGTGTTTTTAAAAGTTGCTATGAGACTAGATCTTAAAAGTCCCCACCACAGGTAAATAAACCTTTCATAACTATGTGTGGTGATCAATGTTAACTAGAGTAATGTGATCATTGCACAGTGTATACAAGTAGTAACTCATTATGATGTATATCTGAAATTAGTGTTATATGTCAATTACATCTCAATAAAAAATTATGGTAGTGAAAGTTCAAGGAATCATTACTTCAGTTCAGGTTTTGCAACTGAAAAAGAAATTCAGAAACACACACAATTGGAAGTCTGATATCAAACCTGAAGTGAGTTTGCTCACCTGTTGCACAGCAAGCCAATCTCTGACACTGGTTGTAGTGGAAGAAAGTAGGAATTTTATTATTGCACAGCACTGAGCAAGGAGAAAGGGAAGTTAATGCTGAAATCCCAAACTCCCTGAAAAGGTAAAAAGGAAGGGTTTTTATTTGGAGTTTTAGGTAGGGGAGGGGAAGCATATGGCCAGCTGGTTGGAGCTTTCCCACCAGCCTGTCTTTGGCCTTGAGGCTACTTGCAGAGAGGAGGGAGCCTGTGACCTGTGACCTGGCTGGTCAGCAGCCCTCCCACCAGCCTGTAGCTTCTTGGCAGGGAGGAGGAGGAGATAATGAATCCAGGTGCTTGTCCTGGGCAGTGTCTGTCTCCATGGAGGATAGTGGATTCTGGAGCCAGGAAGCCAGGGAGTAAGCAGGGAATGAGTGCTTTAGTTGTAACCCCATATATCCTGGGTTTAATGTAGGCAAATTGATATTGGGGCCGGTATCAAGTCTACTTCAATAGGTAATGCAAACTTGGGTTCCCAGAGATCTTCTAAGACTAGCAAAGTTTTAGAAGCGGAACTTCAGAACCAGCAGAGGATGGTGAATAATCAACAACTTCTGCCCAAGCTTATCTAATTCCTGTTTTTAACAGCTTGCTTATAAGCTCATTTTCTATAGATTCCTTTTTGTCATCCAGCCCTAATAATCCTTTTTATCTTCTCTTACTAGAAGTGTTAGGTGAGAATGCTTCATTTTAATGCCTTTTTTATATTATAACAAACAGTGTCTACTGCTCTCAATCTTAGAGACTTCTTGCTAGTTCATCCATCATGAGACCTCAGGATAAAAACCTATGGTGGGGGCAGCCACATAGCCTAGTGGTGAAGTTTGCGTGTTTTGGTGGCCCCCATTCAGTTCTCAGGCATGTACATATACTGCTCGTTAGCAGCCAAGCTGTGGCAGCACCCCACATACAACATAGAGGAAGACTGGCACAGATGTTTGGTCAGGGTGAGTCTTCCTCAGAACAAAACAAAAACAAAAAGAAGACACCTATGGCAATTCCAGTTTCATCAAATGACACCATAGGCAATCACAGCCAATGGAATTTCCCTTTGCAACTACAGTAAAATTGATCATAAATAACTCAACCTGTGACTTTGTTTGTGTTCTAGTCTCTCTGAGAAAAAAATGAATTACAATCTACTAATCAAAACATAAGTAATTTTAAATTCAAATTGAACAAACGACATGGGGCAATAGGCCAAGTTCTTCCTACTTGGAAGAGAATAAAATCCAAATACGTAACCCAGCAAAATTAAGCCTGTTCTGATCCCATGTCATGAACATTTAGTTTGCTTTTCCCCCAGATCTTTCTGTGCCCTTGCCAAGTACTACTTCCTTTGTGGCCAGAAGACCTGGCCCTGTTTGCCTCAGACTAACATCATTTGACAAAATTCAAAATCCTTTCATGATAAAAAAACTCTCACCAAATTCAGTATTGAAGGAACACACCTCAAAATAATAAGGGGCATATATAACAAACTCATAGCTGATATTGTGCTCAGTGGTGAAACGTTTAAAGCTTTCCTTCCTAGACTAGAAACAAGATGCGTGCCGACCCTCTTAAGTCCTATTTAACATAGTACTGGAAGTTTTAGTCACAGCAATTACACAAGAAAAACAAATAAAACCCAGTAAATTGGAAAGAAGCAGTAAAATTGCCTCTGCTTGTTGATAACAAGGTCTTATATATTAAAAAATCCTAAAGACTCCATCAAAAAACTATTAGACATGATAAATTAATTCTGTGAAGTTTAGGATACAAAATCTACACACAAAAATCAGTAGCTTTTATAGACACTAATAATGAACTCTCTGAAAAGAAATAATGAAAGCAATCCTATTTACAATAGCATAAAAAATGAAATAGGAAAAATTTATGTATTTATTTTTATTTATTTTATTATTCTTATTTTTTAATTGCAGTAACATTGGATTAAAACCTTATATAGCTTTCAGATGTACATCATAATATATTTTGAATTCGGTGCATATTACATCATATTCACCAGCCAAAAACTAATTATTGTCCATCCCCTCACATGTGAGCCTAATCACCATTTTTGCTCTCCCCCTTCACCTGTGGTAACCACCAGTCCATTCTCCGTTGCTTTTTGTTTGTTTGTCATTGTTTTTATCTTCTACTTCTGAGTGAGATCATATGGTATTTGACTTTCTCCTTCTGACTTATTTCACTCAGCATAATACCCTCAAGGTTCATCCATGTCACAAATGGCCAGATTTCATCATTCTTGTGTCTGAGTAGTATTGCATTGTGTATAAATACCACATCTTCTTTATCCATTCATCCCTTGATGGGCACGTATGTTGCTTCCAAGTCTTGGCTATTGTGTATAATGGTGCAATGAACATAGGGGTGCATATGTCTTTATACCTTTGTGTTTTCAAGATCTTTGGATAAATACCCAGCAGTGGGATAGCTGGATCATAAGGTAGATCTATTCTTAATTTTCTAAGGACTCTCCATAGTGTTTTCCATAGTGGCCACACCAGTTTGCACTCCCACAAGCAGTGTACAAGGATGCCCTTCTCCCCACATCCTCTCCAACACTTGTTCTTTCCTGTCTTGTTAATTATAGCCATTCTGACTGGAGTGAGGTGACATCTCATTGTAGTTTTGATTTGCATTTCCCTGATAGCTAATGATGTTGAGCATCTTTTCAAATGCCTGTTCGCCGTCCATATACCTTCTTTGGCGAAATCTTTGTTCAGATCTTTGGCCCATTTTTAAATTGGGTTGGTGGCTTTTATGCTGTTGAGAGGTATGAGTTCTTTACATATTTTCGACATTAACCCCTTATCTGATCTATGGCTTGCAAATATCTTCTCCCAATTGTTAGGTTGTCTTTTCATTTTGTTGATGGTTTCCTCTGCTGTGCAGAGGCTTTTTAGTTTGTGAGCAACATGAAATATCTACACACCAAAGACTACAAAACAGTAATGAAGGGGATTTAAGAAGACACAGATTAGGGGAATAATATCGCATATGACGGATCAGAAGAGTTAATATAGGGGCTGGCCCCATAGCCTGGTGGTTAAGTTTGTGCGTTCTGCCTCGGCGACCCAGGGTTTAGCTCGTTTGGATCCTGGGTGTGGACATGGCACTGCTTATCAGCCCATGTTGAGGCGGTGTCCCACATGCCATAATGGAAAGTACTCACAACTAAAATATGCCAATATGTACTGGGGGGATTTGTGGATAAAAAGCGAAAAAATAAAAAGAGTTAATATAAAATGTCCATACCACCGAAAACTTTCAGGGGTTTAATTTAGCCCCTATCAAAACCCCAAAGGCATTTATCACAGAAACAGAAAAACAGCCCAAAAACATATATGGAAATATAGAAAACACTGGAATAGCCAAAGCAATCTTGAAAGAAGGAAGATAAAGCAGGAGGTATCATGCTTCCTGATACAAACTATACTACAAAGCAACAATAATCAAAACAGTATAGCATAGACATAAAAACAGACACATAGACCATTGGAACAGAATCAAGAGTCTAGACAAAAATCCATGAAAATATCTCAACTAATATTTGACAAAGGAGCCAAGAATACTAAAGGAGAAAAAGATAATTTCTTCAATAAATGGTGTGAGGATAACAAAATATTTACATGTAGGAAGATAAAATTGGACCCCTGTCACACAAAACTTACAAATATTAATGCAAAATGGAGAAGGAGACTTAAACTTAGGGCGGAAAACTGTAAAACTCATCAAGGAAACATAGGGAAAACTCTGCAATACTAGCCTTAACAATTATGTTTTGAATATAACACCAAAAGCCCAAGCAACAAAAGCAAAGATTAACAAATGGAACTACACCAAATAAAAAAGCTTCTGTTAAACATACACAACAAAAAAATCTAAACATAACCTACTAAATGGTGTCATATATTATCAAATCCTATATATGTTAAAAGATAATAGGCAAAACATACAAGAAACTCATATAACTCAATAGCAAAACATAAACAATCCAATTTAAAAATGTGCAGAAGACTTCCACATGTTTCCAAAGAAAATCTACAAATGGCAAACAGAAGAAAATGTGCTTAACATGAGTAATGATCAAGGAAATGTAAATCAAAACCAGAATGAGCTATCGCATCAAACCTGTTAGAAAGGTTATCACCAAAAAAATAAGACATAACAAATACTAGCAAGGACATGGAGAAAATGGAACCCTGATGCACTTTTGGTGGGAATGTGAATTGGTATAGCCACTATGTAAAGCAGTATGAAGATTCCTCAAAAACTTAAATATAGAACTACCACATGATCCAGCATTCCCACTTCTAGGTATATATTCCAAGATGACATCACTATATCAAAGAAATATCTGCACTCCCATGTTCATTGCAGCATCATTCACAATAGCCAAGATGTGGAAACAAGCCAGTGTTCATCAAGGGATGAATAAATAAAGAAAATGTGGCATATATACATACAATTGAACATTAATCAGTCATAAGAAAGAGGGGAACCCTGTCATTTGTGGCAATATAGATGGACATAAAGTGCATTACAGTATGTGAAATAGATCACAGAAAAATACGAATACTGCATAATCTCACTTATATGTAGAATGTAAAAACATCAAACTCATTGAAGCAGAGAGTGAAATTATGGTTACAAGACTGAGAGGTGGGGGAAAGGGAGAGCTTTTCCTCAGAGAGTACAAACTTTCGCTTGTAAATTTTAATGTACAGCATGATGACCATAATTAAAACTATTGCACTGTACTCTTGAAAGTTGTTATGAAAATAGAGATCGAATGTTTTCACCATAACAACAACAAAATAGTAATTATGTGAGGTAAATAATGTTTTTATTTATTATGATAAACATTTTGAAATGTATACATGTAGCAAATAATTACAGTGTACACCATAAACCTAACTAATTTTATATTTCAATTATATCGCAGTAAAACTGGATATTTTGTTACCAAAAAATATATTTTTGTTACCACAAAGAATGGTTAGGACATGAGTGTTGGATGTGTTAATTGTCTTGATCCTAGGTACTATTCTACAATTTATATGTGTATCAAACCATCACATTGTACACTTTAAATATATACAACTATATTTTTCAATGTCTCCCATTATTTTTAATACAGCTAAAAAATATAGAATGCAATGTGGTAATTCAATGTATGTATACATTGTGAGATGATTACCACAATTAAATTAATTCAGACATTCACTTTTTTGTGTAGTAGGTGTTTTGTGTAGTAGGTATTTTTTGTGATGAGAGCCCTCAAGATCTATTCTCCCAGCAAACAAATGGAGTAGAATGGTGGTTTCCAGGTGCTGGGGGTGGGGAAAATGAGGAGACCTTGGTAAAAAGTTGCAAACTTTCAGTTATGAAATGTATAAGTTCTGAGGATCTAATACATAATATGGTGATTGTAGTTAATCATACTACATTGTATACATGAAATTGGGTAAGAGAGTAATTTTTTTAACTGTTAATTAAGATTATGATAGTTTACAACCTTGTGAAATTTCAGTTGTACATTATTGCTAGTCATGTTGTAGGTGCTCCACTTCACCCTTTGTGCCCTCCCCCCATGTCCCCTTCCCCTGGTAACCACCAATCAGGTCTCTTTGTCTATATGTTTAACTTCCACCTATGAGTGGAGTCATACAGAGTTTGTCTCACTCTATCTGGCTTATTTCACTATACATAATACCCTCAAGGTCCATCCATGTTGTTGTGAATGGGAGCATTTTATCCTTTTTTTGGCTGAAGAGTATTTCATTGTATACATATACCACATCTTCTTTATCCAATCATCAGTTAATGGGCACTTAGGTTGCTTCCACATCTCACCTATTGTAAATAATGCTGCAATGACCATAGGGGCGCATGGGACTTTTGGAATTGTTGATTTCAAGTTCTGTGGATAGATACCCAGTAGTGGGATGGCTGGGTCATATGGTATTTCTATTGTTAATTTTTTGAGAAATCGCCATAGTGCTTTCCACAGTGGCTGCACCAGTTTGCATTCCCACCAACAGTGTGTGAGGGTTCGTTTTTCTCCACAACCTCTCCAACGTTTGTCACTTTTTGTTTTGGTTATTTTTGCCGTTCTAACAGGTGTAAGGTGATATCTTAGTGTAGTTTTGATTTGCATTTCCCAGATGATCAGCGATGACGAACATCTTTTCATGTGCCTACTGGCCATCCGTATATCTCCTTTGGAGAAACTCTGTTCATGTCTCCTGCCCATTTTTTGATCGGGTTGTTTGACTTTTTGTTTTTGAGCTGTGTCAGTTCTTTATATATTATGTCGATTAAGCCTTTGTCAAATATGTAACTTGCAAATATTTTTTCCCAACTAGTGAGTTGTTTTTTTTCTTTCAAATCTGTTTTCCCTTGCCTTGAAGAAGCCCTTTAGTCTGATGAAGTCCCATTTGTTTATTCTTTCTATTGTTTCCCTCACCTGAGGAGTTATGGTGTCCAGAAAGATCCTCGTAATACTGATGTCAAAGAGTGTACTACCTATATTTTCTTCTAGAAGCCTTACGGTTTCAGGTCTCACCTATAGGTCTTTAATCCATTTTGAGTTTATTTTGGTGAATGGTGAAAAGGAATGGTCAATTTTCATTCTTTTACATGTGGCTTTCCAGTTTTCCCAGCACCATTTGTTGAAGAGACTTTCTTTTTTCCATTGTTGGCCCTCAGCTCCCTTGTCGAAGATTAGGCGTCCATAGATGTGTGGTTTTATTTCTGGGCTTTCAATTCTGTTCCATCGATCTGTGCACCTGTTTTTGTACCCGTACCATGCCGTTTTGATTACTGTAGGTTTGTAGTATGCGTTGAAGTCAGGAATTGTGATGCCTCCAGCTTTCTTCTTCTTTCTCAGGATTGCTTTAGCAATTCAGGGTCTTTTGTTGCCCCATGTGAATTTTAGGATTCTGTTCAATTTCTGTAAAGAATGTCATTGGGATTCTAATTGGGATGGCGTTGAATCTGTAGATTGCTTTAGGAGGAATGGACATTTTAACTATGTTTATTCTTCCAATCCATGTACATGGAATGTCTTTCCATCTCTCTATGTCATCATCGGTTTCTTTCAGGAAAGTCTTATAGTTTCGTTGTATAGGTCTTTCACTTCCTTGGTTAAATTTACCCTAAGGTATTTTATTCTTTTTGTTGCGATTGTGAATGGGATTGAGTTCTTGACTTCTTTTTCTGTTAGTTCATTGTCAGAGTATAGAAAGGCTACTGACATTTGTATGTTCATTTTATACCCTGCAACTTTGCTGTAGCTATTGACTATTTCTAATAGTTTTCCAATGGATTCTTTGAGGCTTTCGTATATAAGATCATGTCATCCACAAACAGCGAGAGTTTCAGTTCTTCACTCCCTATTTGGATTCCTTTCTCTTGCCAAATTGCTCTGGCCAAAACCTCCAGTACTAAGTTGAATAAGAGTGGTTAGAGTGGACACCTTTGTCTTGTTCCTGTCCTCAGAGGGATGACTTTCAATTTTTGCCCACTGAGTATGATGTTGGCTGTGGGTTTGTCATATATGGCCTTTATTATGTTGAGGTACTTTCCTTCTATACCCATTTATTGCGAGTTTTTATCATAAATGGATGTTGGATCTTGTCAAATGATTTCTCTGCATGTATTGAGATGATCATGTGGTTTTTGTTTCTCATTTTGTTAATGTAGTGTATCACGTTGACTGACTTGCAGTTGTTGAACCATCCCCGTGTCCCTGGTATAAATCCCACTTGATCATGGTGTGTAATCTTTTTAATGTATTGTTGTATTCAGTTTGCCAAAGTTCTTTTGAGGATTTTTGCACATATGTTCATCAGAGATATTGGCCTGTAGTTTTCCTTCTTTGTCTTGTCCTTGTCAAGTTTTGGGATCAGGGTGATGTTGGCTTCATAAAATATGTTAGGGAATGCTCCATATTCTTCAATTTTCTGGAATAGTTTGAGAAGGATTGTTAAGTCTTCTCTCAATGTTTGGTAGAATTCTCCAGAGAAGCTGTCTGGTCCTGGACTTTTATTTTGGGGAGGTTTTTGATTACTGTTTCGATTTCTTTACTTGTGATTGATCTATTCAGATTCTCTATTTCTTCCTCCTTCAGTTTTGGGAGGTTGGAAGAGTCTAAGAATTTATCCCTTTCTTCTCGGTTGTCCAATTTTTTGGCATATGGTTTTTCATAGTATTCTTTTATGATCTTTTGTATTTCTGTGGTATCCATTGTGATTGATCCTCTCTCATTTCTCATTTTATTTATTTGAGTCTCCTCTCTTTTTCTCTTAGTGAGTCTGGCTAAGGGTTTGTCAATTTTGTTTATGTTTTGAAGAACCAACTCTTTGTTTCATTGATCCTTTCTACTCTCTTTTTTGTGTCAATTTCATTTATTTCTGCTCTCATTTTTATAATTTCCCTCCTTCTACTGACTTTGGCCTTTGTTTGTTCTTCTTTTTCTAATTCTCTTAGGTGTTGTTTGAGATTGCTTCTCTGAGATTTTTGTTGTTTATCGAGGTGAGCCTATATTGCAATGAATTTCCCTCTTAGGACTGCTTTTGCTGCGTCCCAAATGAGTTGGTATTACATGTTTTCATTTTCATTTGTCTCCAGATAGTATTTGATTTCTTCTTTAATTTCTTCAATAAACCATTGTTGGTTCAGTAGCATGTTGTTTAGTCTTCACATTTTTACCCATTTCCAGCTTTAATCTTGTAGTTGATTTCTATTTTCATAGCTTTATGATGGGACAAGATGCTTGCTATTATTTCAACACTGTGAATTTGTTGAGGCCTACTTTGTTTCCCAAGATATGGTCTATCCTTGAGAATGTTCCAGGCGCACTTGAGAAGAATGTGTAACCTGCTGTTTTCAGATGGAGTGTTCTATATATATCTATTAAGTCCATCTGGTCTAATTTTTCATTTAATTCTATAATTTCCATGTTGACTTTCTGTCTGGATGATCTATCCATTGGTGCTAAAGGGATGTTGACGTCCCCCACTATTATCGTATTGTTGTTGGTGTCTCCTTTCAGTTTTGTTAATAGTTGCTTTACATATTTTGGTGCTCCTGTGTTAGGTGCGTACGTATTTGTAAGTGTTATGCCTTCTTAGTGGAGCGTCCCTTTTATCATTATAAACTGCCCCTCTTTGTCTCTCTTTGTCTTTCTTGCTTTGAAGTCTACGTTGTCTGATATAAGTATGGTGACACCTGCTTTCTTATGTTCATTATTAACTTGGAGTTTCATCTTCCATCCCTTCACCCTGAGTCTGTGTTTGTCTCTGGGGCTGAGGTATGTTTCCTGGAGGCAGCATCCTCCCACTCTGTGTCTTTTGATTGGAGAGTTCAATACATTTACATTTAGAGTGATTATTGAAATATGGGGGCCTAATGCTGCCATTTTATTGCTTGTTTTCTGGTTCTCTTGCATATCCTTTGTTTCTTGTCCATGATTTTTGGACTACCAATTCAGGTAGGTAGATTTCTATATTGTCTTTCTTCTTATTTGTAATTTGTGTCTTTGTTCTTGTTATTTGTTTAGGCATTACCATGTGGTTTGTGTAAAACATCTCATAGATGAGAGAGAGTCTTTTCTGATAGCCTCTTATTTCCTTAGATTAAGCCATTTCATCCCTTTCCTCTTTCTCCTTCTGAGTGGAGTCCTATTGTCAGGTTTGTTTTTCTTCCTTCTTGTGTTGTGAGTTTGTGGTTAAAATGACAAGATGATATTTATTCTTGGTGTTTCCCTTCCTTTTATCTTTAATGTTATACTTAGCCTTTGCTAACCTGTTCTGTTGGAGAGCTGCAACTTTCTGATTTTGTCTTTCTACTTATCTCCTTTGCTCTGGGTTTTGTAACCCCTTTCCTTTTTTTGATTTTTCAGGTGTGAGAGTCTTCCTGAGCATTTCTTGTAGGGGTGGTCTTGTGGCAATGACCTCCCTTAACTTTTGTTTATCTGGGAAAGTTTTTATTTCCCCATAATATTTGAAGGATATTTTCGCTGGATAGAGTATTCTTGGCAGCAAGTGTTTATCCTTCAGTGTTTTGAATATATCATTCCACTCTCTTCTAGTCTGTAAGGTGTCTGCTGAGAAATCTGCTCACAGCCTGATGGGGATTCCATTGCAGGTATTTTCTTCTGCCTTGCTGCCCTTAGTATTTTCTCTTTGTCATTTACTTTTGTGAGCTTCACTACTATATGCCTTGGAGTTGGTCTTCTTACATTGATAAAGTTTGGAGATCTATTAGCTCCTGTCACATGGAGTTCCTTCTCTCTCCCCAGGTTTGGGAAGTTCTCAGCCATTATTTCTTTGAACAGGCTCTCTTCCCCCTTCTCCTTCTCTTCTCCCTCTGGGATACCTATAATCCTTACATTGCATTTCCTAATTGAGTCTGATAATTCTTGGAGAGTTTCTTCATTTCTTTTTAGTCTTACTTCTCTCTCCTCCTCTATCTGAAGCATTTCTATATTCCTATCCTCCAAATTGCTAATTCTGTCTTCCATATCACTGACTCCACTGTTCAGAGAGTCCAGATTTTTCTTAATCTCCTCCATTGTCTCCTTCATCTCCAATATTTCTGATTGGTTCTTCTTTATAGTATCAAGCTCTTTTGTGACATAGCTCCTGAACTCATTGAGTTGTTTATCTGTGTTCTCTTTTAACACATTGAGTTTTTTAATGATGGCTATTTTGAATTCATTGTCATTTATGTTGAGATTTCAGTGTCTTTGGGATTGTTTTCTGAGTACTTGTCATTTTCCTTCTGGAGATTTAATATATTTTTTTCATACAGCTTGATGGTGTGGATTTGTGCCTCCACATAGAGATAGAGTTTAGTTATTGCTTCCACTTGCTTCTACTGGAGTGGGGGGGGAGGAGGCAGCTGTGTAATCTGCACTTACTGGCAGCTGTTGCTGACCAGACCTGGGCCCCTCCTCATGGTCACTGTGGACCTGTGGGGTCTCTTGTCAGCTATGGGGACAATCATAAGGGGGCCTCAGGTTGCTGGTGCTTACTGTTATAGACCACCTAGACATGCTTCCTCCTTAGGCTCTGCAGCAGTGTTATGGGATTTCACAGCAGCCAGGGACACACTCACCTAGACTTGCAGCTCTGTCACTGTCAGGGCAAGCAAGATCTCACTTGTCCACTATGGGCCACAGCAGAGCTACGGGTATCTATTGCAGTCTGTGGTTAGCTCACCCAGCTGTGCTACTTCTGCCTCAGGGCCTTCCAGCCTCATGATTGCCAGGCAGGGTCTCTCCACTAATGCTTCATAGAGGCTTTCCCTGCACCTGCTGTGGGACTGTGGATATTCCCCTGGACCATGGAGCAGGCTTGCTGGGACTCCAACCTGCCACCACCCACTCACATGGGCTAACTGGGTGTCCTTTGGCCACTCTGGGCCACAGCAGAAGTTTGTGTGTCAGAGTCATCTGGTGGGTTGCTGCACCACCCAGGATCCTACTGCCCTGGGGCCTCCCAGCATTCTGAATGTTGGGGGGGCCTCTCTGCTAATGCTGAGTGGAGGCTTTCCCTGTGGCTGCTATGGGACTGTGGATTTTCTTACTGGGCTAAGGGGAAATTGCGGGGTCTTAGGTAGGGCTGTCATCACCTATTTCCATCTTCACTCTGCCAATGTGTGCACTCCTGTCCTTGGTGCGTGGTGATCCTATGAGTATGTCTGCTGGTAGACAGTCACTTGCAGGTACTAGGCTGTCTGGGGGTCAGAGAGTTATCACCTATCTCCACCTCCTCCTGGGGGGAAGTCCATCCACCTTCCAAGTTACAGCAGCACGGGTCTCTCAGGTGTCCTGAGATGCTGTGTGGATGTCCTTTGTTGACTGGTGAATGTCCAATTAGTTGTAGTTGGAAGGAGGAGAGACGATGAAAACTGCTTACTCCACGGTGTTGCTGACGTCACTCTCTAAGAGAGTAAATTTTAAGTCTGTTGTTTATTAATTTTCTGTTTGGATGATTTATCCATTATTGACAGTGGAGTATTGAAATCTTGTACTACGATTATGTTGTGTCTCTTTTTGCTTTCAGATCTGTTAATAATTGCTTAATGTATTTAGCAGCTCTAATGTTAGGTGCATATGTATACAATTGTATATGTAACAAAAGCATATATAAAAATCGCATCATATTCTCTTGATGAACTGATGCCTTTTTAGTGTTATATAATGACCTTCTTTGACTCTTGTTACAGTTTTTGAAAAAGTCTATTTTGTCTGATATAGGTATATATGCTGCTTTCCTTTGGTTTCCATTTGCTTGGACTATCTCTTTCCATTCATTCATTTATAGCCTATAGTGTTCTTAAGGTTTGAGTGCCTTAAAGGCAGGACATAGTTGGGCCTTGGTTTTTAATCTACTCAGCCACTCTGTTATTTGGAGAATTTATAACATTTACATTTAGAGGAATTATTGATAGGTAAGAACTCACTATAACTATTTTTCTCATTGCCTTCTGATTGTTTTGCAGTTTTCCTTGCTTCTTTCCTTCTCTCTTGCAATCTTTCTTTGCAAATTGATTATTTTTTTGGTAATGGTACAGTTTTATTACTTTTCTTTTACCATTTGTGTATCTATTATAGATTTTGCTCTGTGATTATCATGAGATTTCATGATACATGTTATCGTTATAATAGTCTATTTTTATGATGAAACAACTTAAATTAAATTGCATTAAAAGCTGTACATATTTATCCCCCCAACAATTACATTGTTGATGTCTCAGTTTACACATTTTTATATCGTGTATCTATTAACAACATATTGTAGCTAGGGTACTTTTAACAACTTCATCACTTCATCTTTAACCTATGTTCTAGAGGTCAAAGTTAGTTACACACCTTTGCAACATTAGAGCATTTTAACCTGACTATATTTACCTTTTTCAGTCAATTGTATACTTTCATACGTTTTCCTATTACTAATTAGTGTCCTTTTGCTCAGCTTGCGAAACTCCTTTTAGCATTTATTGTAAAGAAGTTAGGGGTTATAAATGCCTCAGAATTTTTTTCTGGGAAATTCTTTATCTCTCCTTTATTTCTGAAAGACAGTTTTCTGGGTAAAGTATTCATAATTACCAGGTTTTTTGTTTTCTTTCAGACCTTTTAATATATCTTCCCTCCTCTCGTGACCTGCAAGGTTTCTGCTGAGAAATCTGCTAATAGCCTTATTGAGATTCCCTTTTATATGTGAGTCATTTTTCTCACTGCTTTCAAAATTGTCTCTTTGTCTTTGATTTGTCACAGCTTGATTATAATGTATCTTGGTGGTGATCTTTTTGGGTTGAATCTGTTTTGGGGGACTTTGACCTTCATGTACCTGGATGGCTATATCTCTCCTCAGATTCGAGAAGTTACTTATATAAGTTTTCTGTCCCTTTGTCTTTCTATATCTGGGATTCCCATTATGTGCATATTGTTTTGCTTAATCGTTTGCCATAACTCGTGTAAGTTTTCTTTACTCTTTTGTATTTTAATTTCTTTTTTCTTCTCCGCCTGTATCATATTAAGATATCTTTCTTCAAATTTGCAGATTCTTTCCTCTGCCTGATTGAGCCTGATGTTGAACTTCTCTATTGTATTTCACTACTATTTTATTCTTTAGCTCCAGAATTTCTGTTTGGTACTTTTTATGATTTCTATCTATTTGTTGAACATCCTGATTTTCCATTATTTTCCTAGGTTCATTGAGTTGTGTATCTGTGCTCTCTTGAACCTCACTGAGCTTCCTTAAAAGAGTTATTTTGAATTCTTGCAGATCACTTGCATCCATTTCTTTTGTGTCAGTTGCTGAAAGTTATTGCATCCTTTGGAGGTGTTCTGTTTTCTTGTGTTTCTGATTGCTTTGCATTAATATTAGCACATGAGGGAGTAGTTAACTCCCCCAGGGTTTTGGACTGGTATCAGTGGGGAAAGACATTGACTTAAAGGTGGCTGTGAATGTGCCAGCTGGGTGGAATGCAGCATCTTTAGTTTCTGAGTTGGCACAGTAAAATAGTCTCCATGCATCTCCATCAACTGAAGTCAGTTTCAACACAGACTATTGAGGGCCTTCTGTGGTCAACGCTGTGAATGTCCTGCATTTTGCAGTAGTGGTTGGGCTACTGACCTCCTCAGAGGTAAAGGCTGCTAGGGTCCTCTTGTCCCTCATAGGAGGGAGTTCTAGCCAAGGGGATCCCTCTTCACACCAGTCTGGCTTACTGGCACTCAAAGCAGTAGTAGAGCTATGGTCTTAGGATCAGGTGCATATGGAATTACCACAGTGCCTGGGTCCTGTGGCACAGGTGAACATGCCGCATCAGTGGCACTGATGTGTGAGGTGTTGGTGTGCAAATCTCCCACAGAACTTTTGTCTGGATTTCTTGGGTTTGCCACAGTAGTTTATGCAGTCAGGAAGGAGACCACAACAAATGTAATCCAGAACAATGGGGTGCAGTGCTGCCTTGGATGCAGGGGCCAGTGTGCAATAGCAGCACATCCCGGAATTGGTGGGTCAAAGTCCTAACTCTGGCCAGGTGGGATAATCACAGAGCAGCACAGGATGTCCCTTGTGGTGGCCATTTAAACCACGTTAGGACCCAAGATGCATGATGCAGAGCATCAGTAGCAAGGCCCTGGCACTGACAGGTGAGAGGGTGACCTGGACCCAGGACAGGTCTCAAGAGGAGCAGTGGCTGCCCAGGTAATGGTAGAACTAAGCCTTGACCTGGAGCTGAGGGTGGTCCAAAGAGCAGTGGCTGCTCCAGTCCCATATCTGGATCAGCACTTGAATTATTGTTCCCCTGGGCAATGTGTTCCAAGGCAGCAATGTAAACCCAGTGAGGTTCCCAGATTTTGTCCATGAATGGGGGACACATTTAAAATATGTAAGTATTGGGTGTAGAAGGGAATACTGGGTAGGGAACTTCACAGTGGGGCTAGAAAACTCACTTTTTACAAACTCATGTAGACTCTTTGCTGTTTAACTTTTTTTCTTCTGTCCCCTATGATGGATAGTGTAAGGGCAAATACAAATCAAAATAGGCTTAACTCTCCCTGTTGTAAATAAGAGAGTAGTCTTCCACCCTACGACTTCTCTTACAGCATTTACTTTAGAAAATTTGTAACAGAAAATTCTTTATCTCTTTGAAAATATGTAGGAAATCCCTTTGAAACCTAAAGAAGCCTCTAGCTTTACAACACAGTGATGTCTTTCGCAAAGACGTTATTCCTTTCGAATGTAATTATCAAGGAAGATGTGCCCCATCTCCAACACTGTGGTAGGATATGATCCTACTTTTGCAGGGCACCTGGCTCCAAAGCTATCCCCTGTCATGAAGATATGCGGTTTGCTTTTCCTCCGGATAGACTCAATTAGCTCATACAGGGGTCATCCAAATTACCTGGTAAAGTTAGAATGAACTATGTGTGACAAACGGTACTGTCAGTTCCTGCTAATTGACGACTAGTTATTGTTATCCTGCAAGGATGTATGTAACACAATGTGCCTGCTTGGCTTTATAAAAGCATATTTCTTTCTGTCTTCAGAGAAGATTTCTGGTTAGGCAAAATATTTTGTTTTTCATTATATTTTTCCAATTATTCTGGCAACTAGTCACAGATCGTTTGCCATAGATAACATCTAGGTGCTGTTTTGTTTCATGTGCACTTTTGAAAATAGGTTTTCTCTATAAATTCAGTGGTAACTGAAAGAATACAGCCAAAATATTTTAACATAAAAAGTAAAAACTTGCACTTTTAGCCAGCAAAGGACAAAATATTGATTTGCTTGACAGAATTCATCAAATGTAAGTTATGTCAGTTACTTTAACTAGTATTTTCTAAAGTTCATGAATGTAAGTAAAGATTTAATTTACCTTAATTAAAGGCTTTAATTCTCTCCTTGGTTTATGGCTTGCATAATAAACATCTTTTATAAACCTTTTGAAAAGAGAAATATTTGAAAACATAGGAAAGAAAGATATCTGGTAAGCAACTAAGATGAAAAGGAATTAAGGAGGAAAAACCTAAAAAACTCATTGAAGGTATTTCATGTATATTTCCTAAAACTTAGAATATTAACTCTTATATGTGTAGAACATCAAAACTCTTTTTTGTATTTCTGAACTTACTTTAGTTTCAAAAATTAGCTGTTATTTCGTTAAGGAGATATTTTATGTGCTGTATTTCAAAATAATTAATATAAGCTTTCCTGTCTAATTTTTGTGTAGATGTTTTTATCAGATGTCTATATTTTTTTAAAAAAGGAATCATTTGTGTATTGGTCCAGAGCAGATTTCCTCTATGTTGTTTCCTTTTTTTCTCCTTGAGGAAAGCTAGCCATGAGCTAACATCTGTGCCAACTTTCCTCTGTTTTGTATGTGAGTCACTGCCACAGCATGGCTGACAAGTGGTCTAGGCCTATACCTGGGACCCTAACCTGCAAACCTTGGCCACCAGTGTGGCATGTGCCCAACTAAACTACTACACCACAGGACTAGCCCCTCATCTGGATTTTTGTAAGAGTACTAAAAGATATTAGCATGTGTAGGGTGCTTCAATTGAGCTTTAAACACTGTGCAATAAAATTAGATCCTTTGGATTGTGATTTAATTTTTCTATGGCTATATAGATATTGTGTTTAATCACTTACAACAAAATGGTGGCAGTAAATTGGGCCCGGAAGCTGTTCACAGGAGGCCTCATAATAGGGCCAATAAAACAGCTCTTGAAGTAATATTTGGGAAATATAGTCACATAGTGGAAGTGTATATTCTGAGTTATATCTTTCAGTAGGAAATATGTTATATATCAATAGAGATTTACATGATTGATTGTATGTGACAGATATATGTAGATAGAGAGGGATAAAGATATCACATTATCTGCTAAATTGAAATACTTTTTCTTTTTTTTAAGCAATATAATTTCTTTTTTTGCTTTTTAGGATTTTATTTTTTTCCTTTTTCTTCCCAAAGTCCCCCAAGACATAGTTGTATATTCTTTGTTGTGGGTCCTTCTAATTGTGGCATGTGGAACGCGCCTCAGCGTGGTTTGATGAGCAGTGCCATGTCCACACCCAGGATTTGAACCAACGAAACACTGGGCCGCCTGCAGCGGAGCGAGCGAACTTAACCACTCGGCCACGGGGCCAGCCCCCAAAATACTTTTTCCGTTCATCAAACTTGTATGAGCACTTTTTTTGTATTTATTTTCTGTTGGGAAAAGATTCATAGCAATGGGTAAAGGAGACTGCCCTAAATATCTGTTACTACTGAGAAGGGAAAACAAGCAAAAATATATATGGTGTTAAGGTAGGACAAAAAATACGATAAGATTTGAATTATTTACTGGTGATATTGAGTACTAATAATGATGTAAAATGTATCATTTGGTTTTTGTTTGCTTTTCGTAACTTCCAGATGGTGAGTTCTATATTGTGTCCAGGTATCAAATAAAGGAGGATTTGTCAAAGGATTGATAATTTTGAAAATACAAAAGGTTTAATTCTATGTATTAGTTCATATTAAATTAAAAATCTTAACGTGTATTACAGTTATTTTAACGAAGGACCAAAAAAAAATGAGTCTAAAGTCTTTTTCATTACTTTTGAGAGCACTGCAGATACTAAGGGGTTTGCCGAAGATTTGAATAAAAGGTAAAAAGCTTTTAATAATTTTCTACCTCTGTTCTTCAGTTAATAATATCTCTAGATATTTCTTTCCTTCTAATTTTTTTAAGATATCATAATGCGTTAAGGACAAAATTCTTGTCTTCACTCTTCTGTTAAACTTTTTATCACACAAAGATCCTAATGTAGCATGGGATCAAGAGAATTAAGATAAACATTATATTAAGCAAAATACACTTACATGTATATTTTACATGAGAACTTCTAATATTAGATATTCTAAATAGGCTTTCAAGCTTCAAAGACTTAAAGCTTAAAAGAGACTTCCACAAAAATAATTAAAGTGGAAATGTTAGTGTTTGTAAAAGCATACTGTAATTCATGGAAATGTTTTCATAGTATGAGAACCTGGAAAGACATAAAAGTAGGAAGATTACTTCCCAGTACCCAGGAAACGGTTATTCCTGAACAGATTATGTTTGAGCAGGTGTTCAGTTCTTGCAGACAGAAAATGTTGTGAGCAAACTGATGGCAATGGATGTTAAAATTCTTAGTAACTGACCTTCCTATCCCTCACATTGCTCTTCTCTCCTTAAAAAGTTTTCATTCCATAATCAAATAAAGTTTTGTAAAATAGATACCTGATGACTTATTTAACAGTCGTGGTCAAGGGCTTATGGTGATCCAATCTTTCTGTACGGATGAGTAAAACAGATGTTATTTTTTTTCTGATGAATTTTAAAATCTAGTGATTATGTTTTTCCTATATCTTTTAAATTTTTCAGTGACTGCTTTAAATACTGAACTTATTAACACTGCAGGCAATGTTACACCATTCTGGACTCTCTTTGGCTTCATTTTTTTTTTTTTTAACATTGTCCTAATATGCTCTTTGATTCTGTCATTCTTTAAGCTCTCTCCAATATACCATACTGTATTTTAAGGTTTGCTTTCCTGGACTAGTGGAAAAACAGTCTTCCCTCTGTCAGCCTCACAAATGGCATTTTCTCCTTCAAACACTGAACTTAGATTGCACACATTCTGTGCAATCTTCCCTATATTCTATTGGAGGTTTATCGTTTTAAGCTCACTATAGGGTATATTCATTTGTGAGCTGTTAAATTGCGTTTCGTACTTTTTAACTTCACTTAATGTGGAATATATATATATGGTAATTCTGTTTATACTGTCATATATAGCTCAGTTCTGGTACTTTGCAAGCACTCAGTACAATTTTATTGACTTTTATTTTACTTTCATATTTTTAGGTTCGATAGTTCTTAAAATTTAAATTTGGCTCAGATTTTGTGTTTAGTGCAGAGTTAAATTTATCTTATGAAGAGTAATTGATAATTTCCTGTTTTAAGTTTTTAAGCACAAACTCATATTGCTCCTTTGTGTAGAAATTATTCCTAAATTTCTTCATTCAAGAATACTTCATTGAGGGCTTACTGTGCTATACTAGAAAAAAGGCCATGAACAAGGCAAAGCTCCTAATTTCTTGGGCACTTTCAATCTAGAATGAAAAGGAGGAAATGTCAAGTAAAAATAAATATAATAATAAATTCACATGAAACTTCAGTGGGTAACAGTGGTAAAGAGAATGGACAGTATTTTTCTCTCTTTTTTTTTTTTCCTGGTGAGCATCTTTATAAATTTTGATGTCTGCGTAGATTACATCTTATTATCCACCCAAAGACTAATTACAATCCATCACCACACACATTTGCCTAACCACCGCTTTTGTCCTCTTAACTCTCCTCTTCCTCTCAGGTAACCACCAATACAATGTTTCTATGTGTTCCTTTGTTGTTGGTTTCATCTTCTACAATGAGTGAGATCAAACATGATTTGACTGTCTCCCTCTGACTTATTTCACTTAGCATAATTCCCTTAAGGTCCATCCATTTTGTCACAGATGGCCAGATTTCATCTCTTATGGCTGAGTAGTATTCCATTGCGAATATATACCACATCTTCTTTATCTATTCATCCCTTGATGGGCACCTAGGTTGCTTCCAAGTCTTAGCTATTGTGAATAATGCCATGATGAACATACGGGTGTATGTATGTTTATGCATTCCTGTTTTCATATTCTTTGTATAAATACTCATCAGTGAAATAGCTGGATTGTATGGTAGATGTATATTTAATTTTTTGAGCAATCCCCAGACTGTTTTCCACAGTGGCTGCACCAGTTTGCACTCCCACCAGGAGTGTATGAGGGTTCCCTTTTCTCCACATCCTCTCTAGCACTTATTGTTTACTGTCTTGTTAGTTATAGCCATTCTGATCACAGTGTATCTCATTGTAGTCTTGTTTTTCATTTCCCTGATAGTTAATGATGTTGAATATCTTTTCATGTGACTGCTTCCCATCTGTAGATCTCTTTGCAGAAATGTCTCTCTAGATATTTTGCCCATTTTTAAGTTGGGTTATTAGTTTTTTTTTGTTGAGAACTATGAGTTGTATATAAATTTGAATTTGACCTCTTATCAGATTTATTGTTTGCAAATATCTTCTCCTAACTGTTAGGTTGTCTTCATCTGGTTTGTAGTTTCCCTTGCTGTGCAGAAGGTTTTTAGTTTTTTTTTTTTTTTTTTTAAATTTTTTTTTTTTTATTAATGTTATGATGGATTACAAGCTTGTGAAATTTCAGTTGTACATTTTTGTTAGTCATGTTGTGGGTACACCTCTTCCCCCTCCGTACCCTCCCCCCCCCCCCCCCCTTTTCCCTGGTAACCCCCGATCGGATCTCCTTCTCAATATACTAATTTCCACCTATGAGTGGAGTCATATAGAGTTCGTCTTTCTCTGACTGACTTATTTCGCTTAACATAATGCCCTCGAGGTCCATCCACATTGTTGTGAATGGGCCAATTTCGTCTTTTTTTATGGCTGAGTAGTATTCCATTGTGTATATATACCACATAGAAGGTTTTTAGTTTTGATGTAGTCTCACTTATTTACTATTTTTCTTGCCCCGTCAGTCATGGTACTTGAAAACATGCTGCTAAGACCAATATCAAAGAGTGTACTGCCTATTTTCTCTTCTAGAAGTTTAGTGGTTCCAGGTCTCACATTCAAGTCTTTAATCCATTTTGAGTTTGTGTATGGTATAAGATAGCAGACTACTTTCATACTTTTGCATGTGGAAGTCTAGTTTCCCTAATGCCATTTATTGAAGAGACTTTCCTTTCTCCATTGCATTTCTTGGCTCCCTTGTCAAAATTTGCTGTCCATAGATGTATGGGTTTATTTCTGGGATCTCAATTCTATTCCATTGATCTGTGAGTCTGTTTTTGTGCTAATACCATGCCGGTTTTGTTATGATAACATTGTAGTATATTTTGAAATCAGGGTACGTTATACCTCCAGCTTTGTTCTGTTTTCTCAGGATTCCTTTGGCTATTCAAGGTCTTTTGTTGTTCCATATAAATTTTACAATTTTTGAACTATTTCTGTGAAAAGTCTTGTTGGAACTTTGATAGGGATGGCACTGAATCTGTAGATTTCTTTAGGAAGTATGGACCTTTTATCTGTGTTAATTCTTCCAATCCAAGAACATGGAATATCTTCCCATTTGTTAGTGTCTGCTTCAATTTCTTTCAATAGCGTTTTATAGTTTTCCATGTACAGATGTTTCACCTCTTTGATTAAGTTTATTCCTAGATATTTTATTCTTTTTGTTGCAATTGTAAATGGGATTTTATTCTTAACTTCTCTTTCTACTGCTTCGTTGTTAGTGTATAGAAAAGCAACTGATTTTTATATGTTGACTTTGTATCCAGTACTTGTCTGTATTCATATATTATTTCTGAAAATTTTTAGTGGATTCTTTAGAGTTTTCTATGTACAAAATCATATCATCTGCAAATAGAGACTTTCACTTTTTCCTTTCCAATTTGGATGCCTTTTAACACTTTTTCCTTCCTGATTGATCTTGCTAAGACTTGCAAGACTATGTTAAATAAAAGTGGTGAAAGTGGACATTCTTGTCTGGTTCCTGTTCTTAGAGGGCTGGATTTCTGTTTTTCTCCTTTTAGAATGATATTAACTGTGGGCTTGTCATATATGGTCTTTATTATATTGAGGTGCTTTCCTTCTATACCCATTTTATTCAGAGTTTTTTCATAAATGGATTCATATCTTGTCAAATGTTTTCTCTGCATTTATTAAGATGATCATGTGATCTTTATTCTTTATTTTATTAATGTGGTGTATCACATAGGTTGATTTGCAGATGTTGCACCATCCCTGCATCCCTGGAATAAATTCCATTTGGTCATGGTGTTATGATCTTTTGTATTGTTGTATTCAATTTGCTAGTATTTTGTTGAGGAATTTTGCATTGATGTTCATCAGTGACATTGGCCTGTAATTTTCTTTTACCATGTTTTCCTTGGCTGCTTTGTAGAATGAGTTCAGAATCCTCCCCTCCTCGTCAATATTTTGGAAGAGTTTGAAAGGATAGGGATTAAGTCTTCTTTGAATGTTCCCTAGAATTCAGCAGGGAAGCCTTCTGGCCCTGGGCTTTTAATTTTGGCTAGGTTTTCAATTGCTGGGGGTTTTTTTTCCTTTTTCTCCCCAAAGCCCCCCAGTACATAGTTGTATATTCTTCGTTGTGGGTCCTTCTTTTTGTGGCATGTGGGACTCTGCCTCAGCGTGGTTTGATGAGCAGTGCCATGTCTGTGCCCAGGATTCGAACCAATGAAACACTGGGCTGCCTGCAGTGGTGCAAGTGAACTTAACCACTCGGCCACAGGGCCAGCCCCTAATTACTGTTTTGATGTCCTTACTGCTGATTGGTCTGTTCAAATTCTCTATTTCTTCTGGGTTCAGTTTTGGAAGGTTCTATGATACTAAGAATTTATCCATTTTGTTACCAAACCTGAAGTGAGTTCGCTCACCCATTGAGCAGCAAGCCAATTTCTGACACCAGGTGTGGTGGAAGAAACAAGGAATTTTATTTTTTGCACAGCACTGAGCAAGGAGAGAGGGCAGCTAATGCTGAAATCCCAAACTCCCCGAAAAGCTAAAAGGAAGGGTTTTTATTTAAGGTTTTAGGTAGGGGAGGGGGAACCCATGGCCTTGCTGGTCGGAGCTTTCCCACCAGCCTGTCTTTGGCCTAGCGACTTGCAGAGAGGAGGGAGCCCATGATCTTGCTGGTCAGCAGCTTTCCCACCAGCCTGTATCTCTTTGTGGGGAGGAGATAGTCTAGGTGCTTGTCCTTGACAGTGTCTGTCTCCATGGAAGATAGCGGATTCTGGAGCCAGGAAGCCAGGGAGTAAGCAGGGAATAAGTGTTTTGGTCTTAATTCCATATATGCTTCGTTTAGTGTGGGGAATCTGATATCAGGGTCGATAGCAATTTCTTCTAGACTATCCAATTTGTTGGCATATAGCTTTTCATAGTATTCTCTTAGTATCTTTTGTATTTCTGAGATATCCATTGTAATTTCTCCTCTTTCACTTCTGATTTTATTTATTTGAGCCTTCTTTCTTTTTTTATTGGTGAGCCTAGCTAAGGGTTTGTCAATTATGTTTATCTTTTCAAAGAACAAACTCTTGGTTTCATTGATTTTTACTATTGTTGTTTTAGTGTTTATTTCATGACTTCCGGTCTGATATTTATTTCCTTTCTTCTACCGATTTGGGGCTTTGTTCGTTCTTCCAGTTTCTTTAGGTGCACTGTTAGGTTCTTTCTTTGAGATTTTTCTTGTTTTTTGTGGTGTGCCTGTATTGCTGTAAATTTCCTGCTTAGAACCACTTTTGCCATATCTCATAGATTTCAGCATGTCATATTTTCATTTTCACTTGTCCCTGGGTCTTTTTTTATTTCTCCTTTGACTTTCTCATTGACTCAGTCATTGTTCATTCAGCATTTTGTTTAATCTCCTCATATTTGTGTTTTTTCTGATTTTGTTCCTGTATATGATTTTCAGTTTTATACATTGGTGGTCAGAAAATGTACCTGTTATTCTTTCTATCTTAGTAAATTTATTGAGACATTTTTTGGCCTAATATGTGATCAATCTTAGAGATTATTCCATGAGCATTTGAAAAGAATGTGTATTGTGTGGTTTGGGATGGAATGTTATATACATATAGCTATCTACTAAATCCATCTGGATCAATGTGCCATTTATGGTGAATGTTTCCTTATTGATCTTCTGTTTGGACCATCTATCCATTGGTGTAATTACAATGTTAAAGTTCCCTAATATTATTCTGTTACCGTCTGTTTCTCCTTTAGTGTCTGTTAATAATTGCTTTAGCTATTTAGGTGCTCCTATATTGGGTGCATGGATACTTACAAGCATTATATGTCCTCTTGTTGTATTATTCCCTTTACCATTTTGTAGTGCCCTTCTTTGTCTTTTGTTGCAGTTTTGGTTTTCAGTCTATTTTGTCTGATATATGTATTGCTACCCCAGCTTTCTTTTCATTGCCTTTTACATGGAGTATCTTTTTCCACCTCTTCACTTTCATTTTGTGAATGTCTTTAGGTATGCATTATGTCTCCTATGTGCAGCATACATGAGTCCGTGTTTTTTATCCTGTTGGCCACCCTATGTGTTTTGATTGCAGTATTTATCTCATTGACATTTAAAGTAGCTATTGATAAATATGTATTTATTGCCTTTTTCTTTTTGCTTTTTTCTGGTGTTTTAGTGGTTCCCCTCTGTTCCTTTCTTCTTCTCTTGTTCTCTTCCCTTGCAGTTTGATAGCTTTCTTTATTATTATGTTTGTGCTGCTTTCTCTTAACTTTTTTGTGTATTTAATATAGATGTCTGGTTTGTGATTACAATGAGGTTCAGATATAACAAGCTACATATACATCAATCTATTTGGAGTTATTGTCTCTTTAGTTTGACCTCTTTCTAAAAGCTCTACCCTTTTAGTCCTCTCCCTCCCCATTTTATGTTTTTGCTATCATATCTAACCACTTATTTTATCTGAGTGTACCCATTAACCTCTTATCATTGAAATATTTACCAGTGAATTTATTGCCTTTTGAGGTTAGTTGTCTTATTCCTACTTGTGGCCTTCTCTTTTCCACTTAAATAAATCCCTTTAGCATTTCCTGTAATACTAAGTTCTTTGTGACAAAATCCTTTATTTTTTGCTTGTCTGGAAAACTCTTCATTGTTTCTTCCCATCTGAATGATAACCTTGCTGGGTAGAGTATTGTTGGCTCTTGGTTCTTTTTCTTTCAGCCTGTTAAACATATCATGCCTATCCCTTCCAGCCTGTAAGGTTTCTGAGAAGTCAGCTGATAGACTTATGGGGTTTCCTTTGTATGTCACTTGTTGCCTTTCTCATGTGGCTTTTAGGATTCTCTCTTTAATTTTGGACATTTTAAGTATAATGTGTCTGGCTGTGGCCCTCTTTGGGTTTATCTTGTTTGGTGCTCTCTGTGCTTCCTGTACCTGGATATCTGTTTCCTTCCTTAGGCTAGGAAACTTTTCAGCTATTATATCTTCAAATAGATTCTCTGCCCCTTTTTCTCTCTCTTCTCCTTCTGGGAAACCTATAAAATTAGTATTAGTACACTTGATGTTTGGACAGTGTTTTTCTAATGAAAGTGCAAGGAGATTATCTAAGAACTGAACATTGGAAATAAGCAGCCATGCAACAACTTGGGGAAAGTATTTTGAACCTAAACATAGCATATGCCATATACCCAGAAGTAGGATTCTTGGTAATATGGTAATTCTATTTTATATTTTCTTAAGGAGCTGTCATGCCATTTATCATATCATCTGCACCATCTAAGATGCTCACCAATAATCCACTAGAGTTCGAATTTCTCATCAACTGTCATTATTTTCTGTCACTCTAATGGGTGTGAAATGTATCACGTTGTAGTTTGGATTTGTACTTCCCTAATGATTAGTGATATTGAGCATCTTTTCATGTACTTATTGATCATTTCTCTATCTTCTTCAGAGAAATATGTATTTAAATCCTTTGCCCATTTTCAAATAAGGTGGTTCATTTTTCCCTGTTGTTGAATTTTAGATATTCTCTATATATTCTGAATATAGATCTTGTATCACATTTGTAATTTGTAAATATTTTCTCAAATTTTATGGATTGCCTTTTAAAATTTTAATTTACTTTTACTAAAGTTTTTCCCCTCAAAAATGGAATTGTGAAAATCTCTAGCTTATTATGAAAACCAGTTGCCTTTTATGCTGTTGATATTGTCCCATGAAGCACAAAAGTTTCATATTTTAACTATCTGGTTTGTCTATTTTTTTCTTTTGATGCCTGTGCCTTTGGTGTCAAATCAAGAAATCATTGTCAAAGCGAATGTCATCAGTCTTTTTCCCGATGTTTTCTTCTAAGAGTTTTATAGTTTTGGCTCTTACCTTTAGGCCTCGATTCATTTTGAGTTAATTTTGCTGCTGGTATAGATAAGAGTCCACCTTTATTATTTTTCACATGAATATTCAGTGTTCCCAACACCATCTGTTGAAAAGACTGTCCTTTCCCCATGAATGTCTTGATGCTGTTGTTAAAAATCATTTGACTACATGCGGCAGCGTTTATTTTTTATTCTATATTCTATTCCAATAGTCTGTATGTCTGCCTCTATTCCAGTGCCACACTGTTTGATGACTTTATAGAAAAATATATAACTTTACAAAAATTTTTATAAAAAAATTTATATATATATATATATATAAAATATAACTTTATAGAAAAATGAGGTACTTAAGTCCAAATTTTTGTTATTTGTTTTGGCTATTTGGGATCCCTTGAGATTGCATACGAATTTTTGGATGGACTTCTCAATTTTTGCAAAAGACTTCATTGGGGTTTTGGTACAGACTGAATTGAGTCTGTGGGTTGCTTTGAGTTGTATTGACATCATAACTATTAGTTCTTCCAATTCATGAATGCAAGATATCTACACTCATTTATGTCTTCTTTCTTCCAGCTATATTTTTTAGTTTTCATTGTACAAGTCTTTCAACTCCTTTATTAATTCCTAGGTTTTTATTCTTTAAGATGCTATTTTACATGAAATTGTTTTCTTAACTTCCTTTTGGATCCTTCATTGTTAATGAAGATTGCACCTTTCTATTGTATTGTATTTTTAAAGGCAAGCTTAATGTGTTTTTTAAAGTCACATAACTAATGCCTATTTTTATCAACTCATGTTAAGAATATGGTCTTGGCACATCTTTTATTCTCAGGGTTGCTCAAGGAATATTCTTTAAGCTTTATATTTAACGTTTTGAAGCTACACATCATACTTTACATTTTATTAAGATGTTTAAAAATATTCTTAACTGTTTGTTGTGACTTTGTTAAATTATCATTTGTTAAGTAAAGCTGTAAGGTGCTGGATTGTGAGCCATGTTCAACAAGGGAATTGAAAAAAAAACACAAGGGAATTGAAATAGAAATGTTCGTTACTTAGAGGTTCTGGAGGAAGTACATGGCACAATGCCTTGAGAGATCCAGGTGGGAGCTGAAAACAGGGTGCAGGCAGAGACAGGCAGGACCTGTGGCACACTGATGGTCTAACTGTAAGGACATTTTGTGGATGGCAGCTTTATAATCCAGAGACGCCCCCTATGAAACTGTGGTAGGATCATTAGTGCACAAACCCGCCAGCCTGAGGGTCTGATTTTGTTACATTGGATGGGCCACTGTGCCTGCATATCATATGAGGCAGGGAATAAGGAGGGAACTCCTTGTTTAAGTACCTTCTCCACTGACGTCATGTAATGAAGAGAATCGGTGGTACCAAAACCAAAGTGGGTTCCCTCTTGGAGAGATAAATCAGACTCTACACCACGAGTGAGTATATTTTACTCAGAAAGTAAAACATATTTGTGGCAATTTGGAGACCATGAGGAATCATTTCCAAAGTCATGGTGTCCCCAAATAAAGGGAAGCAGGGACATTTATTTTGGACCGGGAATGAAGATTCAAAAAGGAGAAGTGGTTATTCACTTGTGCAGGCTCAGTCGGAAAACAAGCTTCCACATACACTGCAGGTGATGGTAACAAGGCCTAAGCTGTTCCTGGAGAGATCTTAGCATTAAACATAAGGCAAAGGTAATAGGTGTAGCTCTCTGGTCCAGGGAGATTGGCAATTGCATTTCCTTAGCATAAAACAAGGAAAAAGAACAATTTGGAAAAGTAATTAACATATCCAAGCCCACCCTTGAGTTTCTATGGATAACTGTTTGATGACATGGTGAGCTCATGGTCAGAATCTGCACCCAGTGGCATACCAGCCAAAGTGCTTCCAAGAGGGCTGGTTAGCACTTGAGAGTCAGCCATCCTGCTGTATGATTGCACACCAGCCTAAGTTTGTTCCAAGACATCTCCTGGAAAAAGCTTTGGCCCCAGGGACCCACTGGCACTCCAACTATCCAGGCTGAACAAAAGCCAGAACAGTAAGATCAATAGCCAGAGCAAAGGAGACATTGGTGTTTGACTAGCCTGCATGGTGTTTGTGTGCTGGCAGAGGGGAGAGCTGCTTCCAGCAAGCAATCCAGATATTTAATAAAGGTGGAGTGTGTGTGCTTTGGAGCAATGTGTCATTTACTTCTTTGTCTAAAACGGGGAGGGGACCTGGCCCACAGTGATAGTGAGACTGCTTGACTTCTGGGCTTTTGTAGATTTCATTATCTAATGTGAGTTGTATCCACCATGCAAAGTGTCTCTTATTCCATCTTTGAGATTCACATGGTTCTGCTAGTGGGTCCTGGAGCTGTAATTTCAGTCTCCTGAAAATTTATTGATGGATTTGGTTTAGTTCGCCATCCTCTATAACCTGGATAGTGAGGCAAAGAGGGGGCCTTGGCTTCTCTGCTGGTACTGAGCCATTGTCTGGGCTAATGAAATCTCTAGACTCATGGTGTCTAAACAGCTTGGTAGGAGTTTGTCTCCTTGAGTTCTCTATTATAAGAGGGTCACGTTGCACCACCTGTTGTCAGTCAGGTCACTAGCATGTGGAAGATGATAAAATGATTGAGAAGTCAAAAGGGTGAGGGAGGGGAGCATTCGTCTGGTGAGTAGATGTGAATGGCATTCTACTAACGTCAGAGGAGCTGGGGATTCCCTGTGAGTACTAGCAGGTAGTTTATGAGGTGGGGGGATGGGGATGTGAGCACTGGGAGTCAGGTAGTCTTAGAGCTTGGGGTAAAATTTCTCTCCATTTGGGGAACCACCTTTTCTAGAAGCCTGAGGAGCATATCTTTGGACTGGCCGTTGTGCCTCTCAGTAAGTCTGGCTGCTTGGGGCCAGCAAGCAAGATTCCATGTTCTAGAGCCCATGACTTAACAGCCTGGCAGGTGAAACAGATACTTGATCTGACTCTATGATGTCTGGGAGGCCAAAGTGGAAGAGCGCATGCCTGATTCAGGAGATTAGATGATGGGAAGGAGCGTTTCTGGAGGGAATGGCTGGTGAAAGTATTGATGCTGGTGGCTACACACCTATTGGCTCAAGCAGAGGGCAGCAGAGGCCCAATAATGTCAATTTGCCATCTTGAGTAGGGGCTGTCACCCTGCGGCACATATCCCCAACCGGGAGCCTTCCAGAGTTTTGTTTGGCAGCAAAAGGGGCAGTAGTCTACCACTAGTTTAGCTAGAAGCACAGGGAGAGGGATGCCACACCTGTGTACCCACTCGGTGAGTGCTTTCAGTCTCCTGTGGCCTGCTGTAATCTGAGCCCACTCTGCTAGTGAGAATGGCATCTCTGGAAGAATGGTTGTGTCTGGGGCTGTGTCTGGTACTCTGGGAGGTGGCTCACTTGGGGCCTTGGAACAGGTGTGTAATTTGGATAAGGAGTTTGTAGTGCTATTATAATGCGCGTCTGGTGTTGGCATGTGTGTGCAGAGGTTTGAGTGACTATAATCAGCATGTGTGATTTGGCTGTCTCTTTTCAATAGAGGCACTGCAGAGAGGCTATTCTCGAGACTACACTGTGAGCCCATTGACCCAACAGTCAGTGAAAATGTGTGCCCTTGGGAGTCTCATTTTTATGGCCTGTTGTAGAGCCAGAGGCACTGCCACCAGCTCTGCCAGTCGAGCAGAGCCAGGAGAGCCCTGCTCAACTAGAGATTTGCTGCGGGCAGGGTAATGTGCTGTGGTCTTCTAGCAGGCTGGATTGTATACAGTGGCAGTGCTGGCATTGTTGATGGCGTGTCAGCAGTTGGTTCCAAGGGGTCCCCCAAACTTCTAGCGGGCATGGCAGTGGGGGTGCCACTAACTCCACCTCCATGTCAGCAGAACAAGGGGCTGAGCATGGAGGAAGCCCCATTGTCCCATAATCTGGAAAGGCCTTTAATATCAACTTTATCCCTTTTCTGAAGATGCCACCTCCATTTCAACAGTGAGGTCTCAGTAGCTGTGCTGAGCCTCTGCTGGGTTGAATCCCTGACTCAAAGAAGGATGGGGACCTGTGTGAAAAACAGCATGTGCCAAGAATCTGTTACGGCCTCCGTCTCTAAAAGGGCATGGTAGGCTACCAAAATTTGGCTCTGGAATAGCATGTTCTGGGCCACTCTCTGGGGCAGGCATTCTGTCCAGAATCCTAGACTATTGCTTAGAACAGACACTCCAGGAGGTATAATTTGGTGTCTCTAGTCATTCATCTACGAAGTCTGAGCCCCAAGGGCCTAATGGTAGAGCTTACCGTATGGCTTACTGGGCCAGCCAGAAGGCAGTTTGTTGTTCTCCCTAGTGGAAAGAAGCTGATTTGTGTGTAATGGGGAAAACAGGCCTGAGCAGAATTCTCAAATGTAGAATGTGCTGCTTCCAAAGCGTGAAGAGACCTAATGTGTGCTGTGCCCACTTAGGTCTAGTGAGAGTCTTGATTGTGAGGAGTTCATGTTTTGTAGCACAAAGAATTTTGTGGCCTCAGTTGAGAGACTAAGAAAGTTGGCAGAAGCTGCCGGTCCTCGGATCTTACCGGGCCAATGGCTCATCCTTTCTGCTATAAATGTTGTGTTACTAGGTGCAAGTCTTCCCAGATGGGATCCTCAGAGACCCCCTTAGGAGAATGTCATCTATATGATGCCAGAGGTAGCAGCAGTGGGTTAGTCTGAGTGAGTTTAGATCTTGTCTCCATATGCTATGCATGATGGCAGAGCTATTTAAATGACTCATGGGCAGCTGCATAAAGGTATACTGGGTGCCTTCTAAACTAAAAGCAAACTGAACGTACGAGTCTTCAGTCATTGGGACTGCATAAAATATGTTGACTAGATTGAGGACAGCGAAGTAGGGACCCTGACCCTTTTGGATGTCATCTATGATCTCTAAAATATTAGAATGAGAGTCTCAATGGAAGGAACCTGTGATAGTTGTAATAGTCAACTGTTAATCTCCATTCATTAGTGGCCAGTTTCAGCATTGGCCAGATAGGACTGTAAAAGGGTGAGACTGTGGGCTAATGATCCTGGTATTAAGAACATCTCTAATGATGGGTCGAGGGCTCTCTGTCCCTTGCTTCAGCTGATTTTGTGGTGTACTGACTGTTTTCTCTGGAGTAGGCAATTGGGCAGATTCCCATTTGTCAGCTCTCATGAAAACGACCAGGAATTTGGGTTTATTCCACCAGGTGTTCCACTGGGTGAGGGCATCCACATCTATATCAGGAAAAGAGAGAGATGAGGGGCCACCACCACTGGCAGTCAGTTTTAGAAATAGGGCCCAATAGACGCATCTAGCTTAATCAATACTCCCCTTTCAGTTTTTCCTGCTATGCCTTGTAGACTGTAGGATGTTTCCTTGGGGAATTTAGAAGGATTATCTGGAAGTATTTTATCTTGGGCTTCTCTGTCTAATGTAGCTAGCTATGTCTGGTTATTGACGTTGTCCCAGGGGAGCACCAGATATGAGACTGGGTGATTGCCCCTGGGAGGTGAAGCAACCCAGTTCCTAAGGTAACATCTCGGGGGCTGCTAAGCCTACATGTTGAGGAAGTTTTTTAGGGCAGAGGGAGTCTCAGGACACTTTGTAGACCTTTGGGCCATTGAAATTGGACTCTGAAGTGAGGCGGTCACTTGTTATAAAGAAAGGAGCTTGTACCAGGGTTGTTCAGATATAACCTCACTGGAGACCCCCATTTGGTGGAGCTGCCAGTATACTGGTGTTTTGCTGCCTAGAACTGTCCCCTGGGCATTGCTTGCCGATGGGGTTGATGTGGGGGTTCCAAGGCCTTGAGGTAGGAAGGGTGCTCTGTGAGGTGGGATGCGAGCACAGGCACCCAAAGGCTGGCTGTGTGGTTGTGGGAGGCCATGGTACTGTAAAATCTGGGAGGCTCGATGGGCATATCCTTCACAGAGGGCCATCATTTCTATTTGCTCTAGGGCTCCAGAATAATCTGAGAGGTCACCACAAAGTGGAGGAATACAGCCCTGTAATTTGAGGTGCTCCCTGTAAGAATTCTCTGGATTTGGGGTTGATTGGAGTCTGCTCAGAATTGTCAATAAAATCCAGATCATCTGGGTTACTATGTTCAAAGAAGTGATAAACTCACTGTACCATGCCAATATGTTGGAGAGTCAGATTTCACTTAACCTTTTCCATTGGCTTTGTGGTACTAACCACAATAGAAGGGTGGGCTGGTGCCAAGCCATAAAAATCTGTGTAGTCAGGGAAAGCAATTCTCCCTGTATATCTTCAGGGCTTGTGCCTTTGGGTTTGGACTCTCCTCCTCATCAAAAGCATTGATTATAGGATTAAGAGAGCCTTTGCTTTACATTCTATGTGGGGGATCAGAATTGCTCACCCCAAAGTGTGTCTCTTTGGCTTGCTTAATTTTAAGAAGAGACAGCTCTGAAAGGAACTTTGACCTAGTCCCCCAACTGCATAAAAGAATTTAAAATAGAAGAGTGTGTTCCAGGAAGGAACTGATATCATAAGATAACTGTAATGTGATGCACAACATGTCTCTCTGGTCACCTTGTCTGTAGTTGGCCCATTTACATTTCCATCACCATGTAAATTGTCTTCCTCCCTTCTGAAATGCCAAACCACTACCCCCAACAACCTCCTCTATCTTTAGCTGAAGATGTTATTTAAGATGAGCGCCTCTGCCATTTTGGTGAGTTGCTCAGTTTTCTTGAGTGTCTCCCATGTATACATGTTACAAAACTTTGTTTGATTTTCTCCTGTTATTCTGTCTCATGTCAATTTAATTCACAGCTCAGCCAGAAGGACCCAGACGGTAGAGGATATGTCTTCCTCCTCTTACACTATGTTAACAGAATCTGGATATTTAGCTACTGGTCATAAATTCTAATAATCTATTTCTTTTTTTGAGGAAGATTAGAACTGAGCTAACATCCACTGCCAATCCTCTTTTTCCTGAGGAAGTTTGGCCCTGAGGTAACATCCATGCCTATCTTCTACTTTATATGTGAGATGCTGCCACAGCATGGCTTAATATACAGTGTGTAGGTCAGTGCCCAGGATCTGAACCAGCAAACTCCAGGCTGGAAAAGCAGAGTGTGAGAATTTAACTGCTACACCATGAACAAGTCCCCGATCACCAATTTTAAGAGTTTTTGAGAGGAAAAAATTCGTCGTTTTTAAAATATTTAGAAACATTTAAATTTTATTTCCATTATTTCTGCTCTACTTTGCTTGGATCTTCTTGAGATTTTTTTTGTTGAATTGTTTCATGGTCACGTAGAATCTTAAAGTAATGCTCATGAATACTGTATTTGTCAGGGTTTGTATATCTGCGAATTTAAGGCTCATGTTCTGTAGATTATAGATCAACTTTATAATTATTATGTTAATTTTCTTCAATACTGAATTCCAACCCTAACATCAATTCCAATGTGTGGTTTTTTTGCACATCACTAGGCAATTAACTCAATTCTGACACTGTCTTCCTCTAGATTGCATCAGATCCTGCAATTCAGAGACTCAATCCTACAAGGCTTCATGGCCCACCAGAGATCAATCACAAGTCCAGGTTGTCGCCTTTGCTTCAGACCAGTCAGCTCTAGATCTGAAGTTCCAATGACCCTCTCCTTGGGTTCAATTACTTTGCTAGAGTGGCTCACAGAACTCAGAGAAATATTTTATTTACTAAATTCCCAGTTTAATATGAAAGGATATAACTCAGTGACAGCCAGATGTAAGAGAAGAATATGAAAATGTATAGAGAAAGGGCACAGAGTTTCCATGCCCTCTCCAGGTGCACCGTTCTCCGCTCGTCTCCAGGTGTTCACCAACTTGGAAGCTCTCTGAACCCCGTCCTTCAATATTTTTATAGAGCCTTCATTACATAGGCATGATTGATTAAATTACTGGTCATTCTTGATTGAACTCAATCTACAGCCCCTCTCCCTTCTATCTTCCCAAGGATGGAGTTGGCCCATCCTTAGGTGGTTTCCAAAAATCACCTCTTTAACATAAACTGAGGTGTGGGTTGAAATGAGCTTGTTATGAATATCAAGACACCTTTGTATCACTTAGGAAATTCCAAAGGTTTAGGAGCTCTGTGACAGAAAGGGGCACAAATATATACTTCTTACTATAATCATATTATCACAGAATTCTCAATCTAGAATCCTTGATGTGCTTCTCAGTTCACCATTTAACAACCTACATAACCCTTAACAAGGTAATATGGTAATATGTTGAAAATTGTACCATTATTGTCACAGGTTTATTCTGAGGATTAAATATGTGTGACCCACATTAAGGGCACATAGCAATGTGAATACTTATTATTGACATTGTCCAAAGGCAGAAAATATATCATCCTAGGAGAATATTTTTATTAAACTTATTATTTGGGGATAATTATATATTTACATGGGGTTGTAAGCAATAGTAGAGACTCTTGTGTAACTGTCTCCAGTTTCCCCCGACAGTAATTCTTGCAAAACTCTAGTACAGTATCAAAATGAGTATATTGACATTGATACTGTTGGAGAGGAAGAACTATTCTTCTATCCTCCAGGCCTTTCTGGCTGATATAAGAATTACATTGATGTGAGACAGAATAACAGGAGAAAATCAAACACAGTTTAATGACATGTATACATGGGAGAAACCCAGGAAAACTGAATAACTAACAGAATGGCCAAAGCCATCACCTTAAATACCATCTTCAGCTAAGGACAGAGGAGCGTGTTGGGGGAAGTTGTCTAGGACTTCAAGGGGGAAGAAGGCAGTTCACATGGAGATGTAAAAGAAAATGTCTGGCAAACAAATATTTGCTGGGCCATCTGTAGACAATGTGACCTGAGAGAGAGAGTGTCGATAAAACATGGGCTTAGCAAGGATCCTCCCAGTCTAGCACACCCAGAGCTATCTATGGTGATGGCCTGTCCAGGACAGGCCTTTTAACACAAATTCATTTAGACAGTTGGGGGAAGGTCGAAGTTTCTCTCAGAGTCTTCTATCCCTAAAAATAATCAAGCCAAGGAGAAACATTTTGGGGTGGCCAATTCTGATCCTCCACAATACAGTCAAAAAACAACATTTCCATCATCAAAAGGATCTCCCCTGTTGCCCTTTTTAGACTGCACCTACCTCCTTTTCATTCCTAGATTCTCTTTAACATCTAGCAACCACTAATCTGTTCTCTGTTTCTATAATTTTCCCATCTCAAGAAAGTTACATAAATGGAATAAACAGTATGTAACCTTTGGTACCAGCTTTTTTCATTTAACCTAATTCCATGAAGATACAGCCAAATGCTTCAATACTAATGAGGTGTTCTTTTTTTACTGCTCAGTAGTATTTCATGGTGTGGATGAACTCCTTTTTATTTAACCACTCACTTTGTGAATGACAATTTTGGATTTTCAGGAATAAATCTTATCAGTTAGAGGTTCTGTAAACATAAGTTTTCATTTCTCTGAGATAACTGCCCAGATAATACTTTCTTCCTTTAAATAGTACAATATTTTGGCCTCTGTTTATGGTGTTTTATTTTGATTCAAAATTTGAAATGTTACTTTAGCGTTAATGTTATTAATTTTATTATCTATGTAAGTATTTGTGTCTATGGGGTTAGTTCCCTTTCCAAACTTTAGGTAGGTTTTCCCTAGCTGTTTCTTTGATAAGGCTTATGTTAAATTGCTTGTTTTGTTACTGTTTTTCCCCTCCTGAGAACTTTGGGAACTGGTGAATGAGTTCTTCCTGGTCTGACATTCATACTTTATACTTATGTGAGTGAATATATGAGCCATCTGACCCTAGTCTCCTATTGACTCTTGGCACTTGTCTTCTCGGTGTTCCATACCATCATCTTTTTTTCTGATAGTCTCTCATTTTCTTACGGTTGATAAGCTAGTTAGCTTCTTGAGCCATTTACAGACTATTTCTTTTTACCCTGGAACGGTCTTATCCTTTTCATCCTCCTTCACAGTGCTGCTTAAATTCCCTTATTTAAGAACGCTTAGTTCATTTTGCCTGAAACCCACTGACAAGGGCAGATGTCCTTTGCTCTAGCTGGGCAACTTGTTCCTTTTTCTTTCAGTGCTGATCCTAAAGTGTTAGCTTTTAATCACCTGAATAATTTTTGTTGTTTGCCTATGTCATCTATAAACCCCATGAGGACATAGGCTTCTGTCTGTCTGATTTATTGATGGATCCCAAATATCTAGGACAGAGAGTTTTAGCTAGGAACACACAATTAAAAATCTATGGGATTTTATTTTGGACAATTGATGAACTTTTTAAAAAATGTATAAATGGCTTAACATGTGTGCCAGGCACAGTTGCTCACTTTTTGTGAAAAGAATATTGTGAGGGTTTTTTTGGGTAAACTTGGCTTCTAAATATAAAGTTTAATAGATCAGAAGCAGCCTTTTCCATGTTTTATTCCAGTGGGCCTGAGTACAAAAGATAGGTCTCAAGAAAAATTACTTTTAATGTACTCTTAAAAAATATTTTTATTTCTGTCAACTACTAGAAAAAGAAATGCCTTTAGATTTCCATTAAAAACAACTATGGGAGAAAAGAGCATTGATCATGTTCTTGTGGAATTAAGAACAAGAATCAGATGTGTAGTGGAATGTACTATATGTTTGTGAGAACATTATTCTAATGTTAATGCCCATGCTATATTTCAGAAAATAAGTAGTAAAGGCAAGTGAATGTTGGATCTTAAATAATTTGACCTGGAAACTAGTGGTAATTTACATAAAGATGTATACCATCTATTGTTAGTAACAAATCTGATGTTCTTCACAGAAAAAACTACTTACCTTAATGTTAAGTGGGAAACATTATATTATGTTCTAAGCAATGCAAAGCCCTAATTTTCTATAATTAATTAACGTGGTAAAATAGATATATGAGTAATAAAATTTCAGTTAGATTGCATAAATGTTTAAAATAATGTTCAGTATAATAAATTATTAGCAAAGTTATTAACAATTATATTCTGTTCAAAAACATATCATGTTCAAAAACACAATAGCATCATCAACTTCTCAGAAACAATTCTATTTGCTGATATTTTGTTTATTTTTCAAAATGTATGTCAGTGATTCCAGGGTTAAGTTGGTTTCATGTAAGATTTTCCTTTACATGTTATTTATTTCACGTTACATTAATTTTGGAGATGACAACAATTTTGTATATAGACATTGGCCAAAAATTCATGAAACATTACAGGGAAAATGTTAAGCAGAGAGACAATAGATCTGCATGTTTTTTCTCTTTATTGTAGATCACTTTTAGCATTATAACTAGGAAATACTACCTTAGTCACCATTTTACTGAGTTTTGCTGTGTGCAAAACTTTTAGATATAATTATTTTGGCAACTTTCGTTGCAAGTCTGTGTTAGCACTATTGTTATTTTTATTCCCATTTATAGAAAAGGTGGAAGGTTAAGAGTTCAGTCTCAGATCTTTCTACTTCAAAACTCATCCTTAAAATGTAAGGTCTTTTAAAAATATAGTAGGATTATTGTACTTAAAGAGAAATTTTATACTGTTATAGAACTGACTCTCTTCTCAGCAGAAGACAGTCATCAAATATCTGTGAATAAATGTCAAAGGACAATAAAATAGAGCACTGCAAATTCTATAAACTTACATAAAAATAAACTCAATCTTGTTCTTGCTTAAATTCATCATTGGAAAAATGTTTTGTCTTCCTAGAACTTTGGTAATTTGATAAAATGATTCCAGTTTAGCTGAAAAAAGTAATAGGAATATAGATAAGAAAAATTATCCAAATGAAGAGTTATAATAGTTCAGTTAGTGATCATGTTGAACAAAGTTTTTTTGTATTCTGTGTATTCTTTTGAAGCTTTTTCTTTTATTGTTAAACATAGTCAATTATTAGACTATATATAAACACTTTCTTTGCTTATTCTTTCAAAATTTTTGAAAATAATGATTTTTGTTATGAAGTATTTTAGCCATGTGAAATATACACATAGAGAACTTCTTCTCAATTGAGCCTAATTAGTAATAAGATAATAAATGAACATATAATTTAATTAGCTTTATGGGAAATTAAGATATTTAAAATGAAAACTCTTGAGAAAGTAAAAATTATTTTATGGATATCAGTTACATGAATTTAGGTGAATTTTTCATTGTACTTAAGACTAAAATATCATATAAATATTTAACCTTTATCTTTTGCTAAACAAGCACTTTTTACATCAATAACAATTGAATGAGATCTGAAAGAAATCTTATAGGATGTATCATTTTTACTGTGTAGGACATCACTATCACAAAGTACATATACAGAAGAAACTTTTATAAGAATTACCATTTGTTTAATGTATTGTTTTGCTTAAGAATTAAACGCTAGATGATTAATTGTTCTGGATATCTCCATATTAGGGTTTATGTCAACACAAAACTGCTCATAACTTCAAACGTAATATTACTAAAATTTTTTACCATCATGATTAGGTAATCACTAGTTTTCTCTGTTATTTGATATAGCAGTACTAACAACAACTAAAATAGAATTTTTGAGCATTAAACTTTTTTCTCTCTAATTTTTTACAAAGAGTTTTTCCTTTCATCTTAAACACAAAGCATTAAGATAAATATTGTCCCTAAATCTATTTTTGTATTGAGGAAAGTGAGTATCATCTAGCCAGTCAGTGGTAGAACCTAAATTTCAACACAGAATCCGCACTTGTGGCTATTTTCTTCAGCTGCTTTCGTGACTGCCCACACTGCGGTTGCGTATTTTTTGAATTTGCTGTCTAGATCTTTGAGCTACTTTTGCTTGCCACTTATGTCTTCGTTTTCCAAGAACTCTGTATATACTTAAGCTGAAGCCCAGCATACCACATACCTGGATAGTCAACTTAACTCTCTGTCATCCTCCAAAACTTAGCTTTGGCTGAAATATATCTCCCAGCCCCATAGAACAAAAAAGTATCTCTCTACCTCAGCTGCATATTTTAAAAGGAGTTGATCCCTCTTTCCAATGTATTATCTTAATACCTCTTATCTTTGTTGCTCAACTACACACTTAACTATTTTCTTGGTGAGGGTCTGGTCTGTATTAATTAGCCTGTATTACAGTTGTCCTAATCATCTGTTTTTGTAAATACTGCATGATATACTTTATAAAATAAAATAAAGGTGCTATATGTTGTTGACATTATATTACTTAGAACATTTTTTTCCAAACTGGAAATCCGTATGAGAAAATTTAAAGAAAATTTATTGCCCTGTTACGTTAAGTGCATCAGTACTCTTGGTATTGTTATCTTTGATCCGTCGTTCTTAAGGAGATGACCAAGAATAGACACAAATTTTCTGTGTTAACAGCAATATTTTTTAATCAAAATTTAGAAAGTATAGCAAGCTGGAGAATATAAAAGACACCCATAATCTTTCTACCTAGTAATGTTCACTGTATTTAAAAATTAATTTAAAAGCATTGTGACCATTTTGTAAATAGTCTATTCTTCCACCTTTCATTTCATCTTCTTTTATCTTTTTTAAGCACACATTATTGGCTTTTAGGTTTAGCTGGATTTCTATATTTAATTATCTCTAAATATTCAACATTTTCATAGTCCCCATTAGATGTTCAACAACTCTTATCAGATTAAAAATTAGTTGCATATTACTTTTATAGGATTTAGAATGCAGATTCTTTGCTAACTCTTAAAATAGATGACTAGAAGAATATATCATTAAATGAGAAGTGGAGACTTCACTACTAAACAGAGAGAACTTTAAGTAACGCAAAGAAACATTAAAACAAGAGAACCGAAAGATTCTGATTTTGCATCCTTATGTGGACTAGATGAAGTAAAGATGTTATAACAGTCCTTTACCAGAACATCATACATTGAAGCTTATTGATTATATTATTTTCAATAATTTCATATAAACAATGTCAATTTAGATTATTGTGTCTATAAAAATTGAGATGATAAAATATAGGACAAATATCAAGGTGTTTTTAAAATACCTTTTTCTCTCTCTACCTCCTCCTGATTACCCCACCTCCCCAAAAAGGTGGGTCACTCCCATAGGACTATTCATTTTTTTTCAACTTTTGCATTTTTTTTACTGAGTTCATAATAGTTTATGTCATTGTGCAATTTCAATTGTACATTATTTCTTGTCTGTCACCACATTTGTGCTCCCTTTCACCCCTGTGGCCAACCCCACCTCCCTTCCCCTGGTAATCACTGAACTGTTCTCTTTGTCTGTGTGTTTGTTTCTCTTCCACATATGAGTATAATCATGTGGTGTTTGTTTTTCCCAGTTTGGCTTGTTTCGGTTAACATCATACCCTCCAGTTCCATCCATGTTATGGTAAATGGGATTATATTGTCTTTTGGATGGCTGAGTAGTATTCCATTGTACACATATACAACATCTTCTTTATCCATTCATTGGTCCCTGGGTGGTTGGATTACTTCCATGTCTTGGCTATTGTGAATAGTGCTTCTTTGAACACAGGGGTACACAGGTCACTTTGGATTGTTGATTTCAAGCTGTTTGGATAGATATCCAGTGGCTGGAAAGCTGGGTCATATGATATTTCTATTTTCAGTTTTTTGAGGAATCTCCATACTGTTTTCCATAGTGGTTGCACCAATTTGCATCCCCAGCAGCAGTGTATGAGGGTTCCTTTTTCACCAGACCCTCTCCAACATTTGTTATTTGTAGTCTTAGTGATTACAGCCATTGTAACAGGTATAAGGTGGTATCTTAGTGTAGTTTTGATTTACATTCTGGTGATGATTAGTGATATTGAACATCTTTTCATGTGTGTATTGGCCATCTGTATATCTTCTTTGGAAAAATGTCTATTCATATCTTCTGGCCACTTTTTGATCAGCGTGTTTGTCTTTTTGTTGTTCAGTTGTGTGAGTTCTTTATATATTACGGAGATTAACCACTTTTCAGATATATGATTTGAAAATATTTCTTCCCAGTTGGTGGGTTATCTTTTCCCTTTGATCCTGGTTTCCTTTGCCTTGCAGAAGCTCTTTAGACTGATGAAGTCTCACTTGTTTATTTTTTCTTTTGTTTCCCTTGTGTAAGAAGACATGGTGTTTGAAAACATCCTCTTAAGTTCAGTGTCACAGAGTGTACTACCTATATTTTCTTCCAGAGGTTTGGGGATTTATCTTCAAGTCTTTGATCCATTTTGAGTTTATTTTTGTGTATGGTGTGAGCTAGTGGTGAAATTTCATTCTTTTGCATGCAGCTGTCCAGTTTGCAATATCATTTATTGAAGAGACTATCTTTTCTCCATTGTAGGTTCTTGGCACCTTTGTCTAAGATTAGCTGTCCATAGTTGTGTGGTTTTATTTATGGACTTTCAATTCTGTTGCCTTTATCTGTGTGACTGTTTTTGTACCAATAACACGCTGTTTTGATCACTATGGCTTTGTAGAACATTTTGAAGTCAGGAATTGTGATGCCTCCAGCTTTGTCCTTTTTTCTCAGGATTGCTGTGGCAGTTCAGTCTTTGCTTACCCCACGTGAATTTTAGCATTCTTTTTTCTATTTCCATGAAGAATGTCATTGAGATCCTTATTGGTATTGCACTGAATCTGTAGATGGCTTTGAGTACTATGGACATTTTAACTGTGTTTATTCTTCTCATCCATGTGCATGAATCTCTTTCCATTTCTTTGAGTCATCATCTATTTCTTTCAATAATGTCTTATAGTTTTCATTGTATAAGTCCTTCACCTCCTTGGTTACATTGATTCCTAGAAATTTTATTCTTTTGGTTGTGATTATAAATGGAATTGTATTCTTGAGTTCTCTTTCTGTAAGTTAGCTATTAGAGTACAGACATGCAACTGATTTTTCTAAGTTGATTTTGTACCCCGCAACTTTACTGTAGTTATTAATTATTTCTAGTAGCTTTCTTATGAATTCTTTAGGTTTTTCTACATATAAGATCATGTTGTCTGCACACAGAGAGAGTTTCACTTCTTCACTCCTTATTTGGATTCCTTTTATTCCTTTTCACTGCCTAATTGCTCTGGCCAAAACCTCCAGTACTATGTTGAATAAGAGTGGTGATCATGGGCATCCTTGTCTTTTTCCTGTTCTCAGAGGGATGGTTTTCGCTTATTCCCATGGAGTATGATGTTGGCTGTGGGTTTGTCCTACTCAGCCTCTATTACATTGAAATAATTTCCATCTATCTCTATTTTGTTAAGAGTTTTTATCATAAAAGGCTGTTGGATCATGTCAAATGCTTTCTTGGTGTCTACTGAGATGATCATATGGCTTTTATGACTTATTTTTTTTAATGTGGTGTATCATATTGATGGATTTGCAGATGTTGAACCATCCCTTTGTCCCTGGTATAAATCTCACTTGATCATGATGTATGATTTTTTTGGTGTATTGCTGTATTCAGTTGCCAATATTTTGTTGAGGATTTTTGCATCTATATTCATCAGCGATATGAAGAACCACCTCTTTGCTTCATTGATCCGTCCTACCGCCTCTTTGTTTCAATTCATTTATTTCTGTTCTGATTTGTATTATTTTCCTTCTGCTGACTTTGGGCTTTGTTTGTTCTTCTTTTTCTAATTGAGTAGATGTAGTTTGAGATTGCTTATTTGGGGTTACCAACAAATATGGTTAAGATATCATGTCTAAGGTTATGTTCAATTGTACTAAAGCACATAAACTAACAATATGGAAAATCATCAGAAACTAAAAGTAAAAATTGTGACAGGGAATAAAGGGTAGGTCCAGAATAAGAGGAAATTATATTTCTGAAGAATGTTATACACTTTCGTATGAAATAATAAACTCAAAAATGGATCCAAATCTCATTTAGAAGGAAACAGTGTCACATTCCATGAAAGAATAAATAGGGGAGGCAGATATAATATGATAACTTTATTAAAGAACAAAAGGTAAACTTCTATGGAGAGTGATGTCAGCATCATGGTGGAGTGAGCTCTGCTGGTGAACTCACCTTTCCACAAGACAATGAAAAAGACATTCATATTCCAACAAACAACATACACACAACTTAAAAGATGTCTGAGAGACCCACTTAGCCATACATCGGAAGGTAGAGTGGCTGGAGCTTCCCTTGGTGGAGGTGGAACAGGGTAAGGCAAAGCTTTGCTCCATCCCCAAAAGACTGATCTGGGGATTTCACATGGCCTCCAAGAGGGAAGGAATGGGGAAGGGACCTTTTGTGGGGACATCAAAGATCTCTGGCAGCACAGGGAGAAGCCCCCTACTGAGGTGACTAGCTATTGTGTGGGTGACTTCATCAAGCTAACACCCAGGACAACAGATAGTGAGGTCAGGGGGAGAAACCCCTGAGAACACACAGAAGAAAATGTCCTTACCCCCAGGTCCTCAGCCTCAGCCCTGGGATCCTGGAATAACACAGAGGGCTCAGAATACATGGCTCTTGACCCCACCCATTGGCAATAGATGGTAACTGAGACCAAATAATACCACAATGTGAAAGAACAGAACCACACCCTCTAGCAATATCAAAAGTTATACTAAATCTCCAGACCAGAGAGAAAATGACAAGTACCCAGATATCAGTCATGAGAACATAGAAATACGTAATCTAAGTGACAGAGAATTCAAAATAGCTATCTGTACAAACTCAAGGTGTTAAAAGTGAATATAGAGAAAGAATTCAATGAGTTCAGCAGCTACTGTACAAAAGAGATTGAAACTATAAAGAAGAACCAATCAGAAATATTCAAGATGAAAGACACAATTGATGAGATAAAACAAAATCTGGATTCCCTGAATGCTCAAGCAGACATCAAAGAGGAGCGAATCAGCATACTTGAAGATAGACATGTTGAAATGCTCCAGATAGAGGAGGAGAGAGAACTAAGATGAAAAAGAAATGAAGACTGTCTCGGAGAAATATCTGACTAACTTAGGAAATACAACATAAGAATTATAGGTATTTCAGAGGAAGAAGAGAAGGAGAATGCAGCAGAAAGCTTGCTAAAGAAACAATAGCAGAGAACTTCCCGAACCTAGGGAAGGAGATGGAAATCCATGTGGAAGAGGATACCAGATCTCCTAAATATATCAATATGAAAAGAACTACTGCAAGGCATATAGTAGTGAAACTGGCAAAAATCAATGACAAAAAATACTAAGGGCAGCAAGGCAGAAGAAGATCGCCTACAAAGGAATCCCTATCAGGCTTTCAGCAGATTTCTCTGCAGAAACCTTACAGGCTTGGAGAGACTGGAATGAAATATTCAAATCTTTGAAGTACAAATCTTTCAGCCAAGAAGACTCTATCGAGCCCAAATAACCTTCAGATCTAGGGGAAAAATAAAAACTTTCCCAGGTAAACAAGAACTAAGGGAGTTTTTAGCTACGCTACTCACCATACAAGAAATCCTCATGAAGGCCGTCATACCTGGGGAAAAAAAGGGGCAGGGGGAGAAAGGGATTACAAAGCCTGGATAAGGAGATAAATAGGTAGACAATATCAGAAAATTTACTATACATCAGAACAGGTTAGCAAGTACTCAAGTATAACATTAACAATAAAGGGTAGGAAAACACCAAAAATAAAGCTAATCTTGTCATTTTAACCACAAACTCACAATACAAGATGGAATAAGGTGTGACAAAAACAACATAGGATGGGAAGAGGAAGGAGACTGAATCAGTTTAGTTTAAGGGAATGAGGCCATCAGAAAATGGACTATCTTATCCATGAGATTTTCCATACAAACCTCATGGCAACTACTAAGCAAAAAAGCAGAACAGAGATACAAATAAGAAATAATGAGAAAACTAAGAAACCCACCATAAAAAGCTACGTAACTCATCTGGTAGACCAAATACATGAGATAAGAAGCAAAGGAAATGCATGAGAACTGGAAAACGAGTGATAGAATGGCAGCATTAAGCCTTCATATATCAATAATCACCCTAAATGTAAATGGATTGAATTCTCCAATAAAAAGACACAGAGTGGCAAGATGGATTAAAGAACAAGACCAACAATATGCTGCCTCCAGGAAACACATCTTCGCTCCAACAACAAACACAGGCTCAGAGTGAAGGGATGCAAGACAATACTCCAAGCTAATGGCAAACAAAAGAAAGCATGTCTTGTAATACTTATACAAAGTAGACTTCAAGGTAAAGAGAGATAAAGAGGGGCAGTATATAATGATCAAAGGGACACTCCACCAAGAAGACATAACACTTATAAATATCTATGCACCCAACACAGGAGCACCAAAGTACATAAAGCAACTATTAACAAACCTAAAAGGAAATATTAATAATAACACAATAATAGTAGGGGACCCCAACACTCCATTCACATCAACGGACAGAACATCCAGAGAGTCAACAAGGAAACAGGGGAATTAAATGAAAAGCTAGACTAGTTGGATTTAATAGATATATAGAGAGCACTCCATCCAAAAAGAGCAGAATACACATTCTTCTCAAGTGCACATGGAACAGTCTGATGGATGGACTATATGTTAGGAAACAAGGTAAGCCTCAATAACTTTAAGGAGATTGAAATAGTAACAAGCATCTTTTCCAATCACAATGCTTTGAAGCTGGAAATTAATGACAAGAAAAAAGCTGAGATAGGGACAAAGATATGGAGACAAAACAACATGCTACTGCACAATCAATGGATCATTGAAGAAATTAAATGAGAAATCAAAAAATATCTGGAGACAAATGAAAATGAAAACATACCATACCAATTCATATGGGATGCAGCAAAAGTGGTTCTAAGAGAGAAAGTCGTCACAATGCGGGCTTACCTTAATGAGAAAGAAAACCCCCAATAAGCAATCTCAAACTACACCTAGCTCAATTAGAAAAAGAAGAACAAAGCCCAAAGTCAGCAGAAGGAGGGAAATAATAAATGTCAGAGCAGAAATAAATGAAATTGAAACAAAAGGACAGTAGAAAGGATCAATTAAATAAAGAGATGGTTCTTTGGGCAGATAAACAAAATTTATGAACCCTTAGCCAAAATCACAAAGTAAAAAAGAGAGAAATCTCAAATAAATAAAATTAGATGTTACTATGAGAAATTACTATGGATACTACAGAAATACTAAAGATTATATAGGAATACTGTGAAAAATTATATGCCAACAAATTGGATGACCTAGAAGAACTAGATAAAATCTTCAACTCTCACAACCCTCCAAAGCTGAATCAAGAACTAAAAGGGAATCTGAATAGACCAATCACAAGTAAAGAGATTGAAACAATAATCAAGAACCTCTCAAAAAATAAAAGTCCAGGATGAGATGGCTTCCATGGGCCTGGGAACCAATTCTACCAAACATGTAAGGAAGAATTAATACCTATCCTTCTCAAACTACTACAAAAAGTTCGGGAAGTTGGAACACATCCTGACATTCTACAAGGTCAACATCACCCTAATACCAAAGCCTGAGAAGGACAAGATAAACTGAAAACTACAGGCTAATATCACTGATGAACATAGATGCAAAAATCCTGAACAAAATATTGGCAATTCAAATACAGCAATACATCAAAAAGATCATACACCATGATCAAGTAGGATTTATACCAGGGACACAGGGATAGTTCCACATCCACAAATTAATCAATGTGCTATACCGCATTAAAAAAAGTGAGGGATGAGATCCACATGATCATCTCAATAGATGCAGAGAAAATATTTGACAAGATCCAACACCCACTTATGATAAAGTCTCTTAACAGATTGTGGATAGGAGGAAAATAACTCAACTTAATAAGGCCACATATAACAAGCCCATAGTCACCATCATACTCAATGGGGAAAACTGAATGCCATCCCTCTGAGAACAGGAACAACACAAGGGTGCCTACTCTGTTCACTCCTATTTAACATAGTACTAGAGGTTTTGGCCAGAGCAAGTAGGTAAGAAAAAGGAATAAAAGGAATCAAAATAAGAAACAAAGTACTGAAATGCTCTCTGTTTGCAGATGATATGATTTTGTAAATAGCAAAGCCTAAAGAGTCCATTGGGAAACTATTAGAAACAATCAACAACTACAGTGAAGTTGAAAGGTAGAAAATCAACTTGCAAAACTCAGTTGCTTTTATAAACTGTAATGATGAACTGAGAGAAAGAAAACTCAAGAAAAAAAATCGCATTTATAATTGCAGCAAAAAGATTAAAATATCTAGTAATTAATTTAACCAAGGACGTGAAAGACATATACAGTGAAAACTTATAAGACATTACAGAAAGAAATCAATGATGACATAAGAAATGGAAAGATATTAGTCCACACACATGGAATGGAGGAATAAACGTAGTTAAATTGTCCATAAACCCAAAGCAGACTGCAGATTCAATACAATTCCAATCAGAATCACAATGACATTCTTCACAGAAATAGAACAAAGAATCCTAATATTCATATGGGGCAACCAAAGACCCCAAATTGCTAAGGCAATACTGAGAAAAAGGAACAAAGCTGGAGACATCACAATCCCTGACTACGAAACGTACTACAAAACTGTAGTAATCAAAACAGCATGGTACTGCTACAAAAACAGGCACACAGATCATGGAACAGTATTGAAAGACCATAAATAAAACAACACACGTACAGACAAGTAACCTTTGACAAAGGTGCTAAGAACATACAATGGAGAAAGGAAAGTCTTTTTAATAAATGTTGTTGAGAATACTGGGCAGCCACATGCAAAAGAATGAAAGTAGACCATTATCTTTCCTCATACACAAACATTAACTTGAAATGGATCAAACATTTGAAGGTAAGACCTGTAACCATAAAACCTCCAGAAGAAAATACAGGTAGTATATTCCTTCACACTTTCTTAAAAGGATTTTTTTGAATACCATGTCTTCTCAGACAAGGGAAACAAAAGAAAAAATAAACATATGGGACTACATCAGACTAAAGATCTTCTGCAAGGCAAAGGAAACCGGGATAAAAAAAAGTTAACCCACCAACTGGGAGAAAATATTTGCAAATATTATATCCAACAAGGGGTTAATCTCCATAATATATAAAGAACTCACACAACTGAACCACAAAAAACAAACAACCCAATCAAAAATGGGCAGAGGCTATAAACAAATATTTCTCCAAAGATGATATAGAGATGGCCAATAGGTACATGAAAAGATGTTCAACATGACGAATCATCAGGGAGATTCAAATCAAAACAACGCTAACACGTTACCTTATAGCTGTTAGAACGGCTATAATTACCAAGACAAAAAATAACAAATGTTGGAGAGGATGTGGAGAAAAGGGAAGCCTGATACACTGCTGATGGGAATGCAAACTGGTGCAGACACTATGGAAAACAGTATGGAGAATATAAAAAAATTAAAAATAGAAATACAGTACAAACCAGCTATCCCACTACTGGGTGTTTATCCAAAGAACTTGAAATCAACAATTCAAAGAGACTTATGCACCCTTATGTTCCTTACAGCACTATTCACAATAGCCAAGACATGGAAGCAACCCAAGTGCCCATTGCCTGATGATTGGATAAAGAGGATGTGGCATACACATAAAATGGAATACTACTCAGCCGTAAAAAAGGACAAAATCATCCAATTTGCAAGCACATGGATGGAACTTGAAGATATTATGATAAGCAAAATAAGCCCAACAGAGAAAGACAAACACCGTATAATTTCACTCATATGTGGAAGATAAACAAACACACAGAAAGAGAATCGTTCAGTGGTTACGAGAGGAAGAGGTTTTGGGGGGTGGGCCAAAGAGTGAAGGGGAGCACTTATATGGTAATGGACAAAAACTAATGTACAACTGAAATGTCACAATCTTGTAAACTATCATGCTCTCTATAAAAAAAATTAAAAATAAAGTAACTCATGCATTCAATAGTCTTTCTATGGATTTGGTGAATATACCTTTATCATATTTCAATTTTCAGTCTGTTCAAAGCCCCAGGAATTTCTAACTTTCTAAAAAGTACTTAAAGTGAGAAGAAGGTAAAGTCGAAAGTACAGCGTTATGGGTACCAGCTGGGACAGTACATGCTTACAAGTGTTTAAGCTATGTGCTCCCAGTAGCCAGAACTTTTGCTATTAGCTTACACCATAGCATCAAATTTCTCACTGAGGTCACTTCACAGGGCTGTTGAGGTAATTTTTTAGATACTTCTCCACCAAGCATGAGTCAAATGAATTACTGGTTTCAAAACTGGTGACTGACTGTGGTTTAAAGCATAATATTTAGCTGCCATAGTACTCTAAAACCAAGAAAGAAAAGTCACAACAATGACAATGAGCAAAGTACAGAAAATACAGAATGTAGTTTTTTCTTCATTGAACTACTCATATGTAAATTTATATAAATTTTATGAGGCTTTGAATTAAGCTAATTGCACTGCTGAATGCCTCTCATTTAGCTAGAATTATCAAGTCAAGCAGGGAAGTTTAAAATTATGTATGAAAGAGGACATAACGTGTAATTTGCACTTTTCTTGGGCATTCTTACCCTGGGCAACTTTTAATATGAGAAACAGCAAGGTTTTCTTTCTGTAATTCATGGTTTCTCACTCCTGACTACATCAAACTGGTTGCTTTGGGTTGTACATAGGCTTAGTGCATAGCATAAGTATAAAGAAAGGAAGGAAATCCAAGAGTTTATCTGTGCTTACATATAACATCTATTTATATAGACTAGCGTAAATTAAGAAGTCATTTTAAGCTGGTTTTGTTGTTGATATTTTAGCATGCCTTGAATTTTTCTTTGCTAAGTCATCCACTACAAGGGAACTTCACACAAGATATGGACAGCAGAATGAAAAGGAAAAGTGATGGGAGCTTGAAGATGGTGTTTTGTAATCTCTGTTCACTTGTGTCTCTTGAAGGGCTTGTGGAAGAGACTGTCTGAATGGGACTTCTCGCACTTACTAGATGTGGTCCATTCTGTCTATGTAGTGTCTTGTGACAGTTGGTCCCAGTGGATGATCCAAGGATGTCTGAGCATAGTGGCAGCAAGCATTCTCTGATGACGTTTACATAAAGCATCTGTGACACTAGATCTTGTAATGACAATCTTTTTAAAAGCTTTTTTTTCTTTGCTTGATTTTCTATGACATTAGATAGTGTTTAGTATTCTTCCCTACTGTCTATGATGAAGAATTTTTTGATAACTAATCTTTGGGCACAAAGCAAGTTAATAAACATGGCAAATACTTTAGCTCTGTTTTCAGTCACCAATCTTAGTAACTTCAGTGTATGGAAAGGGATAGATTTGCCACATTTCTGGTGTATTATGAATTTCTCAAACTCCAGTTTTCTAAGTATTCAATTTTTTTGCAGGATTATTTCTAATTGATTTTCAGCAATTTATGCCATTTTTGGTGGTTTTGGCTAAAAAGCAGAACACAAATGTTAAATGTCATAAAGTGAACATAGATGTCCAATAAGACATTTAAATAAAGCATTTTAAAAAGTATTGCTTAAAATTTTAAATTTGATGCTCTGTTCTTCTCCAAAAGCCACTGATACACATTACACAGTTCAGAATATACAGAAAAGAAAAAAACCCTAATACATAACAAGTAAGAGATTAGGTTAGTAACTTCAAATTTTTCTACATAGAAACGTCCAGGTGCAGATGGCCTTACTGGTGAATTCTACTAAGACTTTAAGAAAGAGTCAATACCCATACTTTATAAACTCTCCCAAAAAAGAAGAGGAAGGAACATTTCCTAAATAATTTTTCAGCCAGCAATTACCCTAACACCAAAGTCAGACATGACATCATAAGGAATCTACAAATAACCCTTATAAATATAGGTGTAAAACTCCTCAAGAAAATATTAGCAAATAGAACCCAGCAATGCATATGAAATATTGTACACATGACCAAGTGAGATTTATAGCAGGAAAGCAAGGTTGGTTTAACATGTACATACTAACCAATGTCGTAAGTCATATTCATAAAGAACAAACACTTAGTCTCAATATGGAAAACAACTGCAGAAAGCACTCGACAAAACCAACACACTTTCCTAAGAGCAAAAAAACAAAGTAGGAAGAGGAGATAACTGCTTCAATATTATAAACCACATTTTTACAAACCCAGAGGTAACATAACAATTGTGAAACTAGATTAAGAATCTTATTATTTATGGCCAGTTGACTTTGGCAAGAATGCTAAGTCGATTAAATGGGGGGGTGGGGGGGGAAATAGTCTTTTCAACAAATAGTTCTGGGACAATATTATATCCACATGAAAATGAACGAATTTGGATTTCTATCTCACACCATATACAAAATTAATCAGAGTAGATCACAGAATTAGTGTGAGAGGTAAAACTATAAGACTTCTGGCAGAAAATAAGGAGCATATTTTTGTACCTTTGGTTAGGCAATGCCTTCTTAAATATGACACCGAAAGCCCATGCAACAGAGAAAAAAAGTAAAGAAGTGGATTTTGTTAAAACTTATGCACCTCAAAGGACTGTCAGAAAAATAAAATTATAATCCACAGCATGAAGAAAATATCTGCAAATGATTTATCTGACAACAGACTGTACTCAGATTATATGAAGAACCCTTAAAATTCAACAAAAATCAATCCAATTAAAACAGAAAATGGCCAAAGAGGTAAAATTATCTTAATTTGCAGATGATATTATCCTGCACCTAAAAAATACTAAGGAATCAAAACAATTCTTAGAACTAATAAATAAATTTAGCATGTTAATAATATGCTAATTATAATGACAATTTAAAGTTACAATTATAGTGTATAATAATGAGCTATCACTATTAGAACTAATAAATGACTTAGGTTTCAAAAGAGTATCAGTGCACAAATAACAACTGAATTTTTTTTGTACTCACAAAAAATAACTTGAAAACAAAATTTAAAAACATTTACAACAGCATCAAAGTATACTGAGAAAAAATTTAACTAAAGAATTGCGAAGGGACTGGCCCCATGGCCAATTGGTTCAGTTCACACTCTGTTTTGGCAGCCCAGGGTTTCACAAGTTCAGACTCTAGGCATGGATATGGCACAAGTTTATTAACTCATGCTGAGGTGGCATAGCACATAGTGTAAGCAGAATGACCTACAACTAGATTACACAACTGTATACTGGGGTGCTTTGGCAAGAAGAAGAAGAGAGGGAAAAAAAAGAAGATTAGCAACAGATGTTAGCTCAGGTGTCAATCTTTAAAAATAAGGAATAACTGCAAAACTAGGGGCCGGCCTGCTGGCATAGCAGTTAAGTTTGTGAGCTCTGCTTCAGCAGCCCAAGGTTGGACAGTGTGGATCTCAGGTGCTGACCTATGCACCACTTGTCAAACCTTGCTCTGGCAAGCATCCCACATGTAAAATAGAGGAAGATGGGAACAGATGTTAGCTCAGGGCTAAACTTCCTTACAAACAAAAAAGAATTGCAAAAGTAGATGTCATGATTTTATACATAGAAAACCCTAAAGAATTGACTAAATAACTATTGGAATTAATAAGCAAATACAGTAAAGTTGCATGGTACAAACTCAACATAAACTCAGTTGCTTTTTTATATAGTAACAATGAACTAGGAGAAACACAAATCAAGAATGCAACCCCTTTTACAATCAAAACAAAAACAATAAAATACCTAAGAATAAATTTAACCAAGGAGGTTAAAAATTCTGTACAATAAAAACTGTAAGACATCGTGCAAGAAATTTAAGAAGACACAAAGAAAGGAAAGATATTCTCTACACATGAATTGGAAGAATTAACATAGTTAAAAGGTCTATATCACCTAAAGCAATCTAAATCTCATTTTTCACAGAAATACAATAAGGAACACTAAAATTTATATGGAACAACAGAAAACCCTGAATAGCCAAAGCAATCCTGAGAGAAAAAAGGAAAAACAACAAAGCTGGAGGTATCACACTTCCTGATTTCAAAATACACTATAAAGCTATAGTAATCAAAGGAGCATGATGCTGGCAGAAAAAGAGACACACAATCATGGCACAGAATTAAGAGCCAAGAAACAAACTCACACATCTATGGAGGCCAATTTTTGTCAAAGGAGTCAAGAACATACAGCAGAGAAAGGAAAATATCTTCAACAAGTGGATAGAAAAACTGGACAGCCTTATTCACAACAATGGAAAGAGGCCACTATCTCATACCATACACAAAATTAACTCCAAATGGACTAAGGACTTCAGTGTAAGACCTGAAACCATAAAACTTGCAGAAGTAAACATAGGCAGTCTTTGACATCAGTCTTGGCAGTATCTTTTCGAATCTGTCTCTGCGGGGAAGGGAAACAAAAGGAAAACAAGAAACAAATGGGACTACAGCAACTAAAAAGCTTCTGCACAGTAAAGGAAACCTCACCAACAAAATGAAAAGCCAGCATATCAGTTGAAAGACAATATTTGCAAATCATATATCTGACAACAGGTTAATTACAAAAATATATAAAGAGCTCGTACAACTCAACAACAAAAAAACAACCCATGAAAAGTTGTCAGAGGATCTGAACGGACATTTTTCCAACAGACGGTCAACAGGCACATTAAAAAATGTTCAGCACCACTAATTGCTATGGAAATGCAAATCAAAACCACAATGAGATGTCTACCTCACATCTATCAGAATGGCTACTATTAAAAAGACAAGACATAACAAGTGTTGGAGAGGATGTGGAGAAAGGGAACACTCACACTGCTGGTGGGAATGCAAACTGATGCAGCCACTATGGAAAACAGTATGGAGACTCCTCAAAAATTAGAAATAGACCTACTATGTGATTGAGCTATTCCACTTCTGGGTATGTATCCAAAGGACACAGAAATACTAATTTGAAAATATACATACACTCCTATGTTCATTGCAGCATTATTCATAATAGTCAACACTTGGAAACAACCTCAGTGCCCACAGACAGATGAATGAATAAAGAAGATGTAGTATATATATACAGTGGAATACTACTTGGCCATAAAAGAGATAAAATCTTGGCATTTGTGACAACATGAATGAACCTTGGGGATATTATGCTAATCAAAATAAGTCAGATGGAGAAATACCACATGATTTCAGTCATATGTGGAAGATAAACACATAGACAAGCAGAACAGATCAGTGTTTACCAGGTTGGGGGAGGATGGTGTTGGGGAGGACTAAAAGGGTAAAGGAGTACAGATAAAAACTAGACTATTGGTAGTGAACATGATGCTGGCTACACAGAAATTGAATATAATCATAAACACCTCAAATTACACAATGTTATAAGCCAATATGACCTCAACAAATGAAAAAAACATAACCATAATTATGGCAAAAAAATGATAGATAAATAGATGGATAGATAAAAAAATTACAAGGATATGAGAAATGGATGAGAGTAAACTAGTTTTTATATAATTCCATGCACCGGCAATCCCAAAAGTGTTAGTGATACAAGACACCATAGATGTGTGATTACACAGAAAGAAAGAAGTACAGGCAAGAGATGGCTTACAAGTAGCAGTGGACCGATGATACAATGAGCTATTAACAAATGAAGAAAATGGCTGGCATTTTATTGTAATTATTTGTTTAGTAGGTCTTCAACTAAATAAGCACTAACTAATCTATATTAAACATAGCAAATGAGTTTTTAAATATACTGAAACATTGCAAGCAAACTCAAAATAATCTCTGGTGCAACAAAATTTGCAATAGGATATGGAGTCATGAAAACATCATTTCCTGCTCTAAGCTATTTTCAAAACCAAAATCATGAAGTTGAACATATTCTGGATTACTAGATTCATCCACATAAATAATATTGCCAGGTTTCAAGTTTCTGTGAACCAACTAATGGACATACAATAGAAGAATTGCATTAACAATACAATTGCTTACTAAAAACAGTTTATTTACAAAGTATTATTACACTTCTGATAGTGCTCATCTTTAAGTAATCACAAAATTATAAAATCCTGCTAATGTAAGCAAAACTCATAATGTGGAACTAGGAAATGAAATGAAGGAAAAAAGAAGAGGATTCATCTTCTATCTCTTTGATCAATTGAGTAATTGATTTAAGAATAAATGCAAATAGCAGTAAAATCTACCTTCAGGTTATTCATTTAACAAATAGTTATTGAGTGTATATCATGTGTCTGGTGTTATGTTAGGTGTTGCGAATAGTATTGTGGACAAGGCCCATAATATCCTTGCTTTACATACTAAGACGTTACAAATATACAAAGAGGCAGAGAACAAAAGTTTGAGAGATTGGGGATAATGGGAGGAAGTCATTTTAGAGTGGTCAGGAGTCTCTAAAGGAGTTAACATTTGATCTAGGACCTGAAGAATAGAATGAACAAGGCATAAAAATACTACTGGATTATGATAGCCAGTAGAGGGAACCACAAACATAAGGTGGGTATTCAACAAATGTTTGTTGATAGACTCGATGTGAGACAAAAGAAGAAATCCAGACTTTGTTCTAAGTATGAGATGCCTGAAAGGTATCCAAGTGATAATGTCATACATACAAAAAATTTCCTTACAGTTTTGTAATATTTTCCTTTTAAGTTACCTACTTGAAAACTTTTTTTTATCACAAACCTCACTGGCACATCTTATGAGTCTTCTGTGCCTCTTCCACCACAAATTCTGAGACTACTCTAATCATAAGTTTTTTTCCCTCAACAACCAGAACGTTAATTCTCTAAAGTATTTTTTTATCGAGTTCATAATATTTACATCAATGTGAGATTTCAGTTCTACAGTATTTCTTGACAGTCACCACATAAGTGCTCCCCTTCACCTCCTGTGCTCACCCCCCAACCCCCTTTCCCTGGAAACCACTGAACTATTTTCTTTGTCTGAGTAGTTGTTCATATCCCACATATGAATGAAATCATCTGATGTTTGCTTTCTCAGTCTGGCTTCTTTCACTTAGCATAATTCCCTCCAGGTCCTTCCATGTTATTGCAAATGGGAAATTTGTCTTTTTTCTGGCTGAGTAGTACTCCATTGTGTCTATATACCACATCTTCTTTATCCAGTCGTCACTTGATGGGCACTTGGGTTGCTTCCGTGTCTTGGCTATTGTGAATAGTGCTGCAATGAACATAGCAGTGCATACGTTACTTTGGATTGTTGTTTTCAAAGTTTGGGTAGATATGCAGTAGTGGGATAGCTGGGTCGTATGGTAGCTCTATTTTTATTTTTTTGAGGAATCTCTGCACTGTTTTCCATAGTGGCTGTGCCAGTTTGCATTCCTACCAGCAGTGTAGGAGGGTTGCACACTCTCCACACCCTCTCTTCACACCCTCTCCAACATTTGCTATTTTTAGTCTTAGTGATTACAGCCATTTTAACAGGCATAAGGTGGTATCTTAGAGTAGTTTTGATTTGCGTTTCCCTGATGATTAGTGAGGTTGAACACCTTTTCATGTGTTTGTTGGCCATCTGTATATCTTCTTTGGAAAAATGTGTGTTCATCTCCTCTGCCCACCTTTTGATCAGGTTGTTTGCTTTCTTATTGTTCAGTTGTGTGAGTTCCTTATATATTATGGAAGTTAACCCCTTGTCAGATATATGATTTGCAAATATTTTCTCCAAAGTAGTGGGTTGTCTCTTTGTTTTGATTCTGGTTTCTTTTGCCTTGCAGAAGC